>NC_058132.1:231910648-231920106 GCF_016433145.1 Gracilinanus agilis | reverse complement strand
CCCCCCACTTCGGTCTCTGTGTCTCTATCTCCGTCTGTCTCTCTGTGTCTCTTTGTCTCTCTTTCTCTCTCTCTCTGTGTGTGTGTGTGTGTGTGTGTGTGTGTGTGTGTGTGTTTATAGGGAGTGGCAATCAAACCACAGGTTGATGCTACAAATCTGGGAAGACCTTACAGGACCCTGTAGGAGAAAAGGATTTTAGTAGAGTAACAACATATTTCCTCATAGCAAACCTAATCAGCCAATAAGAATATTAAGCTCCTATCATTTATCCGGCAATACATTACATTCTCAGAATAAAAATACAAAAATGAAACAAGTTTGAACTCATGGAAGTTACAATTTAACCCATAGTTGAATTCCCTTCTAAGAAGAGGTTATGATTTCTTCTGATTTCTTTATCTGTTTTAACTGTTTATCCGATCTTTTGGACGTTTTGTGCTTTCTGCATTGTATTTAGAATAAAACAAAGGTAATTTTTTATCCAGTGTGCATCTTGCAAATCCAGTATACAAATTCCAGATTCTAGAAGTTCAAAATACCAGAGGTTTGTTTGCAACATCGATGACAAAAGAGCTAGATCTCAACTAATATAATGGATAATAACCAGTAGGGAAAAGGGATCCATGAAAGAATAAAAAAGTAGACTTTATTTGGAGCCCACAAACAAAGTTATACCAGAAAACTATGAAATAGATGTAAAATCTTTTCCATTGTTTAAATATTAGTCACCACTTTCCCCTTTCCCTCTGTAAGAATGTTTTTTTACGCTTTCCTTTTTTTGAAATCCCTATGTAAAACAAGTAAAATTGAGTGTGCTTTTTTCAGAGTAAAGGAAAAGAGAGGAAGAATGTTCATGCTTACTCAAAAACTACATGCTTATTCAAATATTAATGAACTAAAGTAGGGTAACTCAAGGGAAGAAAAAAAAACAAGAAAAATGGTACCTACTAGTACCCCAAAGATTGAGATAGGAAACCTGATTCAAAGTTTACTAGCAGAAGAAGAAAGTAGAATCACTGAACAAAGACAGCAAAGGGAGAATGAGTTGATTCTTCTTTCCCCATGTCCAGGCTGTATTATATTACATGCTCATTTTAAGATATTTCTATTTAATGTCCTTATGGTTTCATGCCTCTGTGAAATTCACATTTACATCTGCATGTTCAACCTTTAGTGTTATCAGTAATTATCATTCATGTTTTGTTGAATATCCAAGGTTATATTTAAAATATTTTAATAATTTTTTTGTCTTACTTGATTACTTTTCATATTTGTTGATGTCTCCCAATACACAAAGTATCTTTTGGGAAATGTTTTACATGATAAAATATAAATGGAAAGTATAGAGGTGCAAAAGGAGAAGTTGATGTTTCTATAATAATTTACACTCATTACTTTCATTGATACAACAACCCTGTAAGTATTTATAAATATATAAGAAGTATAGAAATTATTATTGCCCCAAATCCAAATTTAGAAACAGGTAAGCTTAAGTAAAAGTTAAATAGATTTTCTGAAGTTCCAAAGCAGAATCAAGATTTTAAATGGATCATAAATTGAGACCTTAAAAGAAGAATAAGTCATTTATTCTAATTACATTATTTTACAGATAAGGAAACTGGGGCCCAGAAAAAGTGATTTGCCTAATATCATCATACAACCCATCTTCAATGTAAAGGAATATCCAGATAACCTTTGTCACACACTTAATCCTTAACCTGAACATAATTACACGAATCACTTCTTCACTTTCTAATTCATAATTCTCATGTCTTTTCCAATTACTTTAAAATTCACTTATATTTCTTGAATATATGATCCTGTGACCCTGACAATTTCCTTTTTTACATTTTTTTGAGATGAAGGGAGGGACCTTACTCTAATCGTGGCAATTGATTTCCTAATACAACATCAGATAAAACCAAGTAATTTTAACATATGAGAGTAAATATTTCTACCTATATTTGAAAGTATCTCACTGAGGTTCAAATTATGTATAGATCATACTGAAGCATTTGCCTTGTTAAAGGATAGAAAAGATTTTCATTTACAAAGAACGTAAATCTTAAAAATTCTATTCAGTATAGATGCTAATATTTGCAAAATACAAAATTTGTATTTAGTTATAATTCTTCATTGAAGATGTAGGACATTTATTTTGTGCCAATGTTTTAAATCCTAATTTGTTTCAAGTGTTGATACTATTCATGCTTTTTCTCTTGAATAACATGCCCCTTGAGCACAATTAAGTAGTGCACAAATACCTTCAATTTTCTTGTCATAGCATTCAACAATTATTCACAGACCATCTCTTTTTATCCTTATAAGAGAAATGGAGAAATGAAAAATTTTTAAATATACCAACTCTGGATCTTAAGTTTATATTTCTAAAAATCATCTTCATGTCATAAAATTGGACATAGTTTCTGCTCTCTCTCAAGCCTTTCTTTACCATGTTACAGGTATCACATGAGATGCAAAGCTTATTTTTGTAGTGGGGGTGATCACTGGAGCACTGACTTACTTGCACTTATATAGTCCCAAACCCCATATCATTTCTTATCATGTGTTTTATATTGTAAAAATAATCTGTATTGCTAATACAAAATTTATGTAGTGCCTCTGGCTTCAGTGTCTTAGACTGATGAATTGTTCCAGAAGCACACAGTTCCATATAATTCATTATTTTTCAGGTTGTGTGTGTGTGTGTGTGTGTGTGTGTGTGTGTGTATTTTATCCATTCCAATTTCCCTCTCCTCTCATGAAATCCAATATTATATTGACCTTTTATGGTCTCTTCCAGTCCTATTATCCTCTGATAATGTAAAATATAATACAGAATATAGATGCAGAAAAGCTCAGTGAGTTAAAGAGCAAATTGGAGCCTTGGAATCAAATTAATATGAGTATGGGAAGAAAATTAAAAAAAAACTAATCCACTTTGCAAAAATATACGTAGCCAAAAAAAAATGTTAAATACAATAAAATCAATTTACAGTCATTAGCTATCACAGAAAGACTTCAATGAGAATAATTATAATTGATTCTTTAATTGCCCATTCTCCACAAGTAGCAAGGACATGTCAAGGGTCTTTGTGGCCACTTAGTAGATTTATATATATAAATCTGCATCTTTTCCTTGTTTATCACAAATTTAACTATAAAATGGATGGTGGTTATTTTACAACTTTACTCTGGATTGAATACATTGTAATTTTGGAACCTTAATCCCTCCTTCCACTAGCTCATTTCTAGATGTTTCTGTGACTACTTGGTGGAATTCTGAGTTGGAATATGAAAAGGGATCTAGTCTCTCACTGTGAGCCTGTCTCAAATGTAGATTTATCATAATCATTACCAGCCTTTGTTGTTCTTTTTGTCATTAACACATTTTTAGATCTGATTAAATATGGCAAAAAAAAAATACCAGAAGCAAAGCAATGTGCTAGGCACAACTTAACATAAAGTGTAACTTCACATTAAACAAATTTTCATCTCTTTAATTTCAAAAACTATTTGTCTTTTTGAGGAGAGTGTAATTTCTTTCCCTCCTTTTTATACAATGTAAGCTTTTTACTAGGAGGAGAAATATTTAAGTTCATATAATTGTTAGTAAATTTCTAAGCTTATGGGAAATACTCAAGAAATCAGTTTGGTAAGCAGTTATAAATCATTTTGTTGAGTATATCAATACCTCTGATTTCTTTTAAGTCCTGCACATGAAGGTCAAAGTTCATTTTCATGATTTTAATAACTATTTGCTGGAATCCTTATGATCTCAGTTATAGTTTAGGCATCCATAATGTTTAGCAGAAAGAGGTGTAGGGTGACATTAATAGATGAAAAGGATATACCTGCAGAGTGAATGTTTCAGTTCAATTGAACAAGAGATAAGATTTCCTATTTCTTCATCTATCAATATCCAAACAACAGTTAATCCTACATTAATAAGAGAAGATCTGTTGCCATTATAACCTGGTCCCAACTCTGAATGGAAGAGAATAAGGAAACAGACAGAAGAGTGTAAGTGATGGTTGAAATTGAAAAGAACATAGTTAAATAAAATACAGAAAGTGACTCCAAACTCAGACTTCAATAATCCTGGTTCTTTCCACTACACTACACCATTCATTCTGAATTCATTTGAAATGTCCTAAAAATTCATATCACTTTTTGGAAAATGATAAAATTATTTCAGAGCATTGCTTTTATCCTACCCAATCAAAATTTGTGAGGAAGCCTATATTTTTTTTCTCATTTTTAAAAGCAATGGTAGAACAGCTTGTCACACTTTTTTCATTAACTTTCTTATGGGCAACATCTGCAGAATTACTTTTTTCAGGCAGTTCAAGCAAAGCTTACCAAGTTAACTGATAGGGTCCACAATGTTCTGGATTTAATTGTACAACAGATCTTGTCTCTTTCCAAGATACTATCATAGTACAAAATCAATTTAGCACAAAAAATGTTTAGAGGGGGCGGCTGGGTAGCTCAGTGGATTGAGAGCCAGGCCTAGAGACAGGAGGTCCTAGGTTCAAATCTGGCCTCAGACACTTCCCAGCTGTGTGACCCTAGGCAAGTCACTTGACCCCCATTGTCTACCCTTGTCACTCTTCTGCCTTGGAGCCAATACACAGTATTGACTCCAAGATGGAAGGTAAGGGTAATAAAAAAAAATTTAAAAAAAGAAATGTTTAGAAATCATAGGCAGACAAAAGTGTATCATTTAGACAAGCCACATTGTTCTAAAAAATAGTTGGAAAAGTCATATAGAGAATATAATATTTAAAGGACTTTCATTAGTTCCACAGTTAAGAAATTAAACATGACAAGGAACATTTTGAGGCACTTATACAATGAAATGAGTATTAATTAAGCAGTTTTGGACCCACTGGCTGAAGAATTCTATTGCCGATATGTATATGTGAAGTCAGTAAACAGGAAAGATCCGCATCTAAAATAATCCATTGTTGACTTTCATTGAATGAGTGATGTGTTAAGAATTCCTTATTAGAGCACTGAAGTAACAAAACCTAGGACATAGAAATGAGTGTTTACATTACCTAACATAAAGAACTATTGAGACAAAAGACAATTTGTTTTTTAAATAGTTCACAATTCACATTTATCATATATAATTGTTATCTATATCTATATGGATACAGATTTGTGAACAAGCACATACATTGCTTTGTTGTGATCCTCTAATCTCCGAGAATCTTTCAAAATCTTAACTCCTTTTCTCTGGCCACCTTAATCTAGTTAGTTATCAAATAAGTCACACTATATTCTGCTACCACAATGTTTGTAACATTTAACCTCCTTTAATTCTTTTTTGCCATGGCTCTTGTTTAAACCTTTAATGCTTCTTATCTAAACTACTACAGTAGCCAGAAACAGGTCTCCCTACCTCTAGTGTCTCCTCCTTTATTACATCCTACTCATTGCTACTATATCCATATCACTAATGTGCATATTTACATGCCTCGCTCTGTCTGAGGGTTAAGGTAGATGAGAAATGGAAGTTAATTCTTCTTCCTCCCCAAAGAAAAAGAAGAGGCAGCACCTTGGTTGTGCACTACAGTTGAAAGGAGAGACTAAAATAAAGGGTAATATAATAAGCAAATTAAGGTAGCATGGAACACTTTACATGTCAGATCTATAGATAAGGTAAGAATTTCTCACCAAGCAAGTGATCAAGAACATTATAGGATGTAAAATGAATAATTTAGATTATATTAATTTTTAAAGGTTTTCTTCAACCAAAGTCAGTGTAGCCAAGATTAAGGAAAGCAGGAAATTGGGGAAGGGAAATTTCCTGATAAAAGCCTAATTTCTTAAATATGTAGAGAAATGAGTCAAATTTATAAAAATACTAGTCATTCTCCAATTCATAAATGGTCAAAGGATATGGATGAGCAGAATTCTGAAGAAATTAAAGCTATCTATAGTAATATGGAAAAAAAATGCTCCAAATCACCACTGATCATACCTATCAGACTGGCTAATATGACAGAAAAGGAAAATAACAAATGTTGGAGTGAATGTGGAAAAATTGGGAAACTATGGCACTCTTAGAGTTCTGAATTACACCAAGGATTTTGGGGAGCAATTTGGAATGTTGCCCAGAGGGCTATAAAATTGTGCAAACCCTCTGACCCAGAAATATCACTATTTGATTTTTATCACAAAGATATCAAAGTAAAAGGAAATGATCTTATATGTGCAAGAATATTTATAACACCTCTTTTCATGGTGGCAAAGATTTAGAAATTAATGCTTATCAGTCAGGGAATGACTGAGCAAGTTCTGGTATATGATTATGATAGAATATTATTGTGTTATAAGAAATGATAAGCAAGATGATTTCAGAAAAAAAACGAACTTATATGAACTGATGCAAAGTGATCTGAGCAAAGCCAGGAAATCATTGTATACAATGAAAGCAATACTGTGTGTGCGATGATCAACTAAATGACTTGGCTATTTTCAGCCATTTTACCTATATATTTTTTTATCTATATATATCTATATATAGATAAAGTCATTTTATCTATAAAGATCCAATGTAATTCCAAAGGACTAAAAATGGAAAAATGATATACACCTCTAGATAAAGAACTAATGGAGTCTAAGAAGAGATCAAAACTTACTTTTTTTATTTTTCTTATGTAATTTTTTTCTTGATGTTTTTGGTGGGAGTCTGTTTTCTCTTTTGAAATATGGCTAATATGGAAATATATTTTGCATGACTGTACATGCACAAACCTTCTCAAGGAAGGAGGAGAACAGGGCAAAGGGGAGTGAACTTGAAGCTAAAAATTATTTTTAAAAAGAATTTTTTTAATTGATCTTACATGTAATTGAGAAAAATAAAATAATATTCTTAAATAATTTTAAAGTACTTTTTTTTTGCTTTTGCTTTGTTTTATTTTTTTAACATTTTTTAATATTCATTTTTAACATGTTTACATGCTTCATGCCCCTACTTTCCCCTTCACACCCCACTCTCCCCCCACCCATGGCCGACACGCATTTCCACTGGTTTTAACATGTGTCATCAATCAAGACCTATTTCCAAATTGTTGATAGTTGCATTGTTTCGAGTCCCCATTCCCAATCATGTCCACCCCAACCCATGTGTTCAAGCAGTTGTTTATCTTCTATGTTTCCTCTCCTGCAGTCCTTCCTCTGAATGTGGGTAGCATCTTTACCATAAATCCCTCAGAGCTGTCTTGTGTCATTGCATTGTTGCTGGTACAGAACTCCATTACATTCGATTTTACCAAGTATATCAGTCTCTGTGTACAATGTTCTTCTGGCTCTGCTCCTTTCACTCTGCATCAGTTCTTGGAGGTCTTTCCAGTTCACCTGGAACTCCTCCAGTTTATTATTCCTTTTAGCACAATAGTATTCCATCACCAGCATATACCACAATTTGTTCAGCCATTCCCCAATGGAAGGACATACCCTCCTTTTCCAGTTTTTTGCCACCACAAAAAACTCAGCTATAAATGTTTTCGTACAAGTCTGTTTATCTATGATCTCTTTGGGGTACAAACCCAACAATGGTATGGCTGGGTCAAAGGGTAGGCAATCTTTTATAGCCCTTTGAGCATAGTTCCAAATTGCCAGCCAGAATGGTTGTATCAGTTCACAACTCCACCAGCAATGCATTAATGTCCCAATTTTGCCACATCCCCTTCAACATTCATCACTCTCCCCTTCTTTCATTTTAGCCAATCTGCTAGGTGTGAGGTGATACCTCAGAGTTGTTTTGATTTGCATTTCTCTAATTATTAGAGATTTAGAACACTTTCTCATGTGCTAATTGATACTTTTGATTTCTTTACCTGAAAATTGCCTATTCATGTCTCTTGCCCATTTTTCAATTGGGGAATGGCTTGATTTTTTTTTAAACCCTTGTACTTCGGTGTATTGTCTCATAGGTGGAAGATTGGTAAGGGTGGGCAATGGGGGTCAAGTGACTTGCCCAGGGTCACACAGCTGGGAAGTGGCTGAGGCCGGGTTTGAACCTAGGACCTCCTGTCTCTAGACCTGACTCTCACTCCACTGAGCTACCCAGCTGCCCCCTTGATTTTTTATACAATTGATTTAACTCCTTGTATATTTGAGTAATTAGACCTCTGTCAGAGTTTTTCGTTATAAAGATTTTTTCCCAATTTGTTGTTTCCCTTCTGATTTTGACTACATTGTTTTTGTTTGTACAAAAGCTTTTTAGCTTAATATAATCAAAACCATTTAAATTACATTTTGTAATTTTCTCTAACTCTTGCTTGGTTTAAAAATCTTTCCTTTCCCAGAGATCTGACAAGTATACTATTCTGTGTTCACTTAACTTATTTATAGTTTCCCTCTTTATATTCAAGTCATTCACCCATTCTGAATTTATCTTGGTGTAGGGTATTGTTTTCCAAATTTCCCAGCAGTTTTTGTCAAACAGTGGATTCATGTCCCAAAAGTTGGGCTCTTTGGGTTTATCATACACTGTCTTGCTGACATCATTAACCCCAAGTCTATTCCACTGATCCTCCCTTCTATCTCTTAGCGAGTACCATATTGTTTTGATTACTGCTGCTTTATAGTATAGTTTAATATCTGGTACTGCTAGGCCCCCTTCCCTCACATTTTTTTTCATTATTTCCCTTGATATTCTTGATCTTTAGAAGTTTTTTGGTAATTTGATAGGTATGGCGCTAAATAGGTAAATTAATTTGGGTAGAATGTTCATTTTTATTATGTTAGCTCATCCTACCCATGAACAGTTAATGGCTTTCCAATTGTTGAGCTCCAGTTTTATTTGTTTGGAAAGTGTTTTGTAGTTGTTTTCATATAATTCCTGTGTTTGTTTTGGTAGATAGATTCCCAAGTATTTTATATTGTCTAAGGTAATTTTAAATGGTGTTTCTCTTTTTACCTCTTGCTGCTCTAATGTGTTGGAAATATATAGAAATGCTGATGATTTATGTGCATTCATTTTGTATCCTGCAACTTTGCTAAAGTTGTTGATTATTTCTACCAGCTTCTTAGTTGATTCTCTAGGATTGTTTAAGTATACCATCATATCATCTGCAAAGAGTGATAGCTTAGTCTCCTCATTGCCTATTTTGAAACCTTCAATTTCTTTTTCTTCTCTAATTGCTATTGCTAGTGTTTCTAGTACTATGTTGAATAATAAAGGCGATAATGGGCATCCTTGTTTTACTCCAGATCTTATTGGGAAGGCTTCTAATTTATCCCCATTGCATATAATGCTTGTTGATGGTTTTAGGTATATACTGTTTATTATTTTTAGGAAGGGTCCTTCTATTCCTATACTTTTCAGCGTTTTCAATAGGAATGGATGCTGTATTTTGTCAAAGGCTTTTTCAGCATCTATTGAGATAATCATGTGATCTTTGTTTATTAGACTGTTGATATGGTCAATTATGTGGATG
>NC_058132.1:231891887-231907650 GCF_016433145.1 Gracilinanus agilis | reverse complement strand
TTTTTTTTCATTATTTCCCTTGATATTCTTGATCTTTAGAAGTTTTTTGGTAATTTGATAGGTATGGCGCTAAATAGGTAAATTAATTTGGGTAGAATGTTCATTTTTATTATGTTAGCTCATCCTACCCATGAACAGTTAATGGCTTTCCAATTGTTGAGCTCCAGTTTTATTTGTTTGGAAAGTGTTTTGTAGTTGTTTTCATATAATTCCTGTGTTTGTTTTGGTAGATAGATTCCCAAGTATTTTATATTGTCTAAGGTAATTTTAAATGGTGTTTCTCTTTTTACCTCTTGCTGCTCTAATGTGTTGGAAATATATAGAAATGCTGATGATTTATGTGCATTTATTTTGTATCCTGCAACTTTGCTAAAGTTGTTGATTATTTCTACCAGCTTCTTAGTTGATTCTCTAGGATTGTTTAAGTATACCATCATATCATCTGCAAAGAGTGATAGCTTAGTCTCCTCATTGCCTATTTTGAAACCTTCAATTTCTTTTTCTTCTCTAATTGCTATTGCTAGTGTTTCTAGTACTATGTTGAATAATAAAGGCGATAATGGGCATCCTTGTTTTACTCCAGATCTTATTGGGAAGGCTTCTAATTTATCCCCATTGCATATAATGCTTGTTGATGGTTTTAGGTATATACTGTTTATTATTTTTAGGAAGGGTCCTTCTATTCCTATACTTTTCAGCGTTTTCAATAGGAATGGATGCTGTATTTTGTCAAAGGCTTTTTCAGCATCTATTGAGATAATCATGTGATCTTTGTTTATTAGACTGTTGATATGGTCAATTATGTGGACGGTTTTCCTAATGTTGAACCATCCTTGCATTCCTGGTATAAATCCCACCTGATCATGGTGGATGACCTTCTTAATTACTTGCTGGAGTCTCTTTGCTAATATTCTATTTAAGATTTTTGCATCTATGTTCAATAGGGAGATTGGTCTATAGTTTTCTTTCTCTGTTTTTGGTCTACCTGGCTTTGGAATCAGTACCATATTTGTGTCATAGAAGGAATTTGGTAGGACTCCTTCTTTGCTTATCATATCATATAATTTGTATAGTATTGGGATTAGTTGCTCTTTGAATGTCTGATAGAATTCACTTGTGAATCGATCAGGTCCTGGCGATTTTTTCTTAGGGAGTTCTTTGATGGCTTGTTCAATTTCTATTTCTGATATGGGATTATTTAGGTATTCTATTTCTTCTGCTGTTAATCTAGGCAATTTATATTTTTGTAAATATTCATCCATATCTCCTAAATTGTTATATTTGTTGCCATATAATTGGGAGAAATAGTTCTTAATGATTGCCTTGATTTCCCCTTCATTAGAGGTAAGGTCTCCCTTTTCATCTTTAATACTGTCAATTTGGTTTCCTTCTTTTCTTTTTTTTATTAGATTGACCAGTACTTTGTCAATTTTATCTGCTTTTTCAAAATACCAGCTTCTAGTCTTATTTATTAATTCAATGGTTCTTTTACTTTCGATTTTATTAATTTCTCCCTTCAATTTTAGTATTTCTAATTTAGTTTTCATCTGGGGGTTTTTAATTTGCTTGCTTTCTAATTTTTTGAGTTGCGTACCCAATTCATTAATCTCTGCCCTCCTTAATTTGTTAATATATGCACTCAAGGATATAAATTTCCCCCTGAGAATTGCCTTGACTGCATCCCACAGAGTTTGGTAGGATGTTTCATCATTGTCATTCTCTTCAATGAAATTGTTGATTGTTTCTATGATTTCTTCTTTGACAAATTGATTTTGGAGAATCATATTGTTTAATTTCTAATTAGTTTTTGATTTTCCTGTCCAGGTGCCCTTACTAATTATTATTTTTATTGCATTATGATCTGAGGTTACATTTATTATATCTGCTCTTTTGCATTTGTTTGCAATGATTCTATGCCCTGTTACATGGTCAATCATTGTGAATGTACCATGTGCAACTGAAAAGAAGATGTATTCCTTTTTCTCCCTATTTATTTTTCTCCACATATCAATTAAGTCTAATTTTTCTAGTACTTCATTCACCTCTTTTACCTCTTTCTTATTTATTTTTTGGTTTGATTTATCTAGATCTGAAAGAGGAATATTTAGATCTCCCACTATTATGGTTTTACTATCTATTTCCTTCTTGAGCTCTGCCAGTTTCTCCTTTATGAATCTGGATGCTATGCCACTTGGTGCATACATATTGGGCAATGTTATTTCCTCATTGTTTATACTGCCTTTGATCAGGATGTAATGACCTTCCCTGTCTTTTTTAATCATATCTATTTTTACTTTGGCTTTGTCAGAAATCATAATAGCCACTCCTGCCTTCTTTTTCTCATTTGACGCCCAAAAGATTTTGCTCAAGCCCTGAACCTTAAACTTGTGTATGTCCACCCGCCTCATATGTGTTTCTTGTAGGCAACATATGGTAGGATTTTGGTTTCTAATCCACTCTGCTATTTGCTTCAATTTTAAAGAACTTTTAATAATTCATTTGCTAAATTTTAATAAAGTCAAAGTTTCTTAAACTTCTGGGCTCAAAGCATGAAATGTTCAAAGATCTCCTCTCCTTGATAAAGACAATCCTGATATCTTGATGGTTATGATAGCAGAATTATATCTTTTTTTTTTTAATTCCAGAAGGAACCTTCAAAGGTTACTATATAGAAATCTCTCCTTTAAGGTATCTATTATTAAGGTATGTGTCCTCTTGTATCACATGTATTAATTTTAAAAACGCGTGTGATATCATTCAGTTTAGAAATAGGTACAAAACTTAGATGCTTCTAAGTGGTCTGGTGAGAGACACTGAAAGGTAAATGGAAAAAAAAAAACAGCCTTCCTATGCAAAGTAGACATTCCTGTTCTAGAACTGGTTTTAGGCCTGAAAACTTTTATGGCACATGAAGAGACTAGCAAGACAATGAACCTGCCTCCAGGCTATAGACTATAATCATACTTTTGTCCCTAACCTTTATATTTATCATTCCGAAAGGAATGACAATAAGAGGTTAAATTAACTGAGCTTAAATGAATAAATTTAATGCAACATAGAGTAGATTATAGAGGGAAGGGACTTTTGAGCTAAAAAGAATTTTTCAAAAGCCAAGGGACAACCTCCCATTTACTGCCCACAAGTGACAAACAACCTCAGAACTAAAACTCTGAGAAAGTCAAAAGGAAAAATCTTTTTTACAGGATAAAATCTTTGCCCTATTGAAATGCTTATAGTTCTCCAGTTGAAAAGAGCATGCTCCTTGTGTTGGAACTATGAAGTGACACAAAGGGCCATAAAACTATGCATATCCTTTGAACTAGAAATAACACTATTGGCTATATATCCCAAAGAGATCATTAAAAAAGGAAATAGATGTATTTGTACAAAAATATTTATAGCGGCTCATTTTGTAGTGGCAAATTGGAAAAAAAACCATCAATTGGGGGATGGCTGAACAACTTGTGGCATATGGTTATGATGGAATATTATTGTGCAATAAGAAATGTCAAACAGGATGGGCTCAGAAAAATTCTAGAAAGGCTCATATGAAGTGATACAAATTGAAGTGAGCAGAGCCAAGAGAACACTGCACACAGTAATGGAAATATTGTATAATGGTCAACTGTGAAGGGCTAAAGTATTAGCAGGGATACAAGTTTCCAAGATAGCCCCAAGGGACTCATGAAGAAAAACACCATCCATAGCCAAAGAAGGAATAGTTGGAGTTTGAATGCAGATCAAAACATACCATTTTTCACTTTATTTCCTATCTGAGTTTTTTCTTTTATGTGAGTTTTTCCTTGTATGTGAGTTTATGTGAGGAGGAATATGGAAATTTGCATTGCATGATCGCAGTAGTATAACCTATATCAGATTACTTCTGGGAGAAGGTAGAAGGATACGAGGAAGAAAGAGAATCAGGATCACAAAATAGATAAAATTTGTTAAAAATTGTTTCTACATATAATTGAAAAATATTATTTTTGTAAAAGTAAAAAAAAGAGAGAAAGAAAAAAGCATGTTACACTCTAGCTGAAAAGACTGCAGTACCCTGTGCTCAGTCAATAGCTGGAAAGAGGACGATTGTACCTGTCCATCAACGCAAGCCAAAGAGACCAGTTAGAAGACAAACCTTAAGAAAAGCCATGTGACAAAGTGACTTGCTTGGTTCGGGTTGTCAACCACTTCCAAGCACTAGAGTGGCCTGCTTGGCTCATATATGGCATGCCCCCATGCCTGCCATGGTGAGATAGCCACAGACCCCAGTGAAGAGCCAGCACAACTGAGTGACCTGCTCAAAGCAGCACAGCAGCAGATGGGCTTAATTAGCCCCAAACACCACACCCTGTGAAGAGCAAGTCCAATATACCCATGGACTATTTGGAGACACCATTCTTCCCTACTCCACCTCCCACCCACAAAAGCCAGCTGAGCTAAATGGCATAGACATTTGTAGCAACTATTTCAGTATTCTACAATAATCACACAAAACATGAGTTTTTCTTTTTAATTGAGAAAGAATGAAATCAAAACCAAAGCTATTGAGCATACTTTTCTTATTATAAAATCTGAATCAACTTCAGAACAAGTCATGTAAAATATGGTGTACTGGAAAATGATCTGCACTCTGTTCTAAGATATCAGTTTGGATTATAGTCCTATCAGTGACCATCTACAGGAATCCAAGTAAGTCATTTCCCTTATCCAACGCTTAAAATGTTGGTGACCATGGCCACGTGCTCTAGTTTCTCTGCCCTCCGGCTTCTCTTTGTGTCATTTCTTTCAATGAGACAGTAGTTGTTAAGCATCCACAAGTTAGCCTTTCAATTTTTAAGCTATGATGCTATGAACTTCACCACTGTATGTGACAATCAATGCCTTACTACTATTCTTCCTTTTAAGATTTTTTTAAAGCCTTCCTTTTTCTCTTGCCAAGCCAGGTGATTTTCATCTCCAACCACTTGAGAGAGTTGTACAAATGCCATTATCTGAATTTGCTTGAGCCAACCACTAAAACCAGTTGAGGTCTCACTGGTGTTAACTTAGAAAATAAATACAGAACTTCCAAGTAATCAGAAAACCCACTCTTTAATCAAATAAGGGGATAGGCTCATAAATCTGGGCATTACACAGAGTCATAAACAAATTCCATACAGAACCAAAGGCTCTGAGACTCTGAAAACCACATCCCTAGGAGAAGACACAGCTCTTAGTGCCAACTCCAAGAAGATACTGAACCTGAGAGTCTCTTTATACATTTTGGGAAGCCTATAAAGACTAAACAAACAGGTGTGTAAACCTCATAAACATTCAGCAGCTATGGCATTAGAGAATGGTCAGCTGTAACAAATTAAAAACAAAGGTCAAACTCAGGAGCTGGGCTTCCGGAGGGGAAACTTTCAACCAATAGGGAAGCCTCTAAAACAAAAAGGTGCTTAACATTCAAATCAAAATAGGTGTGCTTAGTACTGGAGTTTCTCAAAAGTAAGGGTAAACTGAGTCATTCAGAAACCCATATTGACACTAGTTATTTTTAGGGGAAAAAAATAAAAGTAAACAACTTGACAACAATTTGATTTTTATCTCTCATTACATAGGATATAAAATAGTCTGTATTTGAACCCCTACCACCTAGCATGGAGCCTTGCTCATTGTAGGTGCCAAATAAATGTGTCAGATTGAATTGAATTGAAAATTAATGTCACTGTTGAAACAAAGAGGCTCTGAGAAGCATCAAGGGCCAGGGAGAAGTAATGCCCTGGACTGGGCAAATTCATGGCTCATCAGATGAAGGCTTTTTCACTATGGCCATGAAACTCCCTTTCGTGATGATGTCTGCTATATTGTAGAATTCGCTGCTAAACCCTTAGAGATTACTTTACATTTTTATTTAAAGTTTGGGCAACATATTCCATTTTCAAATATATATTGGAGAATTGAATAGATTAAGTTGAAATCCATGTCTAAAATCAAACATTAAAAAGTATGAAAGCAAACACAATCTTCAAAGTACAGCTGTACTCCTTCTTTCACAGAACAATTGCATTTATTACACACACGACAAAGAATTATTCCAAGCATACAACATAGAGGCATGTTAACATCAAAGACAGTTTAACCAAGGAAGGAAAACTATATATTTATAACCAGGAAAGTGGTCTGGAGTGGAAGGAAAACAGTAATTTAGTTTTACTGGTATGTTCACAAACCATTTAGTTCCCTTATATTTAATTTATGGTCCTGTTCTGAGAACGTAATGTAACGAAACAAGGTATCTTCAAAATTGAGGATTTCTGAGCTGTGTTCATAGCTGCTGATTAAATCAAAGTCCCCAAATCTCTACAAAATTTCATCCTCTCTTTTTTGAGGTACAATTTTCTGGCTAAGAAATTGAAAAAAAGGTGGGTTGCTCAGTGCAAAGCAGTACAATTTTGCAAGGACCAAAATTGCTCTTAAAACTGAAGATAAAAAGCCTTTAACAGAAAAATTGGGGTCAGAGCCTTTAGCATGTACCAGATAAATCCAGAATCAATTTAATATGTTCTATAGCAGTAGAGTTTTAAAAAAATAATTGATATTTGATCAATGATAGTGTGGGAAGCACAAAGGTTTTCAGGCACTTGCAGCAGTAAATCAATATATAATAACTTTTTTAACTTATCTAGCATAACAAATGGCAACAAATGAAATGAGAACCATATGGTGAGGGTAAAAGGGGATGAGCAGGACATGAATTTTATAATAAAAGAACCATATGCTGCCCTTAATGTCAGTGATGACTTTCTATTTCACCACAGATAATGACTATAAATTAGTACGGCACAGATGAGAGAGTTGTTTAATCCTATCAAATGCTTTTCAGGGAAGCATTAGGATGCTTTTCTGCAGAACCTGATTCTTAAAGTTGCCTTGTTATCTCTGCTACATGGAGATTAATTCATTTGGTATTTATAGCATTTTAAAGTCTTATACTGAAGTCCTTTAAAAAAGAAAATCACAGTTAATGTTAGCATTCCTTCAAGCAGAAGGTGTCAAATATTCTTTCTGCATGTGGCCCACAATACTTCTGAACAAAATTAAAATGTAAATTGAGAAATATTTAACAAAATAAATTTTAAAATTATAAAAAAAAGATCATATTACTACATGGCTTTCTAAGTCAATAAGTTAGTTTATATAGATTAGAGCTCCCCATTTCCATTTGAGTGACACCACTGTCTTGAAGGACTTAGATTTGTCATTATTTTCTCTGGGTTTTTTGAGATTGGTTGTATACATGCATCTAAATCAGTTTTGTAGAGTAATGGACTATGGCAGGGAAAAATAATGACTGGCATTTATAAAGGACTTTACACACATTATATCAATTTATTTTCACTTTAACTCTTTGAAGTAAAGTTATTATTATGCCCATTTTACAAAAAAGTTCACTAAGACTCAGTTTAAGAGATTTGTTTAAGGCAGACCTTTCTTACTCCAATTCCACCAATCTATTCATTATTCTATGGTGATACTGCATCTATAACAACATATAAATACAACATATTATTTTACTCAGGTTTTTGTCAGTAACTTGTTTTAAATTTATCTTTATCAAAATTTTCAAACATGAGAAAAGGTCAAGATAATGAAGTAAACTAATAGAGATTAATCATTATAAGACTTTCGGAACATTTAGTTTTTGTTTTTTTGTTAATAGTTATGACCCTAACCTTAGAAATGCTCAGGAAATTGCAGAAGAAAGAAATCCCTGAAGCAACATGAAAATATATGAAGGCTCAGCATAAGCAGTAATAATCTGGTAGCTCTCATTTACTTTTTCTCTATTTTCCTTCCCATCTTTACTCTCATCTCTTTCTCCTCTCTTATCCAATCAATCTGTACCTTTCTCTTCCATTCCTCTTCCCTTTGTGCTTCTTATTCCCTCTTTGTGCATCTCTTTTTCCTATTTTTATCTCCATTTGCTTTAACATAATGACAAAACATTTTTCTGCCTAGGCTCCTACCTAGTTCCACCATTTGTTTAAAATGTGATTCTTCATTTTAAAAACATTTTATTGATGACTTTTCCTTTTCTTAAATCATTGTCATTGCTCACTAATACCACCCACAGAATAGAAATTGAAGTTCTCCCTTATAACAAATTCAGTCAAGTGAAACAAATAAGTGCATTGGCCATGTCTGAAAATATATACTTCATAACACAGCACTGTCACCCCTCTGGCAAAAGGCAAGAGAATACTGCACCATTTGACTTCTAAAGTCACACTTGGTCACTGAATTCATAGAAGTTCTGAGGTCTTTAAATGTTTTCTTTTGCATCGTTGTGTTTCTCCCATTTTATGAACAAAGTGTATATCAGTAAAAATGAAACTCTTCAAAATCTTATACCAAGTAAATAACACAGGATATATATCGGAAAGGGGTCCTCATATCTGCCAAGTATAAC
This sequence comes from Gracilinanus agilis, assembly GCF_016433145.1. Lineage (NCBI taxonomy): Eukaryota > Metazoa > Chordata > Mammalia > Didelphimorphia > Didelphidae > Gracilinanus > Gracilinanus agilis. Next base: position 231,899,198 of record NC_058132.1, on the reverse strand, counting down.
GATAATTGTTTTTATCTTCACCATGTTCTGCTCTATATTCATTTCCTCCATTTTTTTTAATTAATGGTTTAGATTTCTTAAAATGCTATATACTTGACATAAAAAACAATGTTAAGAGTCTCTGATGCTTCCTAGCTCATGTTACCAGGCTTGTTCACATTGTCCATTGAAAAAAGATAGGGCCTATTGAGGGGCCTATACTCTTCTTCCCAATGTGTTTTCATGACAAGACGTTATAATTGAACCCTTTTTACAATCTGAGTTGAAAAGAGAAATAGCCTACCAAGGTCGCTGTTTGTTCAACTCTCAGCAGAAATCTAACTCAGGATGATTGAAATAGATGTTCCCTGAGCATTAAAATGTGACTATGCACAAAACAAAATACTTCATTGATATATGTTTTATTTATAATTATTTAGGATTTATAGGTTGCTTATTGGCAACAATGGTTAAGAAATGATAATTATGAAAACACACAAATATACCCTCACTCATCTTTAAAACATGTGGGATATCGTGTACTTGTTTCTGGCCTGGCAATGCTAGTTCATCGCAATTCTTCACCTCTTAAATCCAAAAGTGGCCTTGTGAGTTCTTCAGGTGATACATGTTTTTTTTTTCCAGGTTATAAACCAATATAATTTATTCTCTCCTTCTCTTCCATCCTCCCAAGACAGCAAATATTATTATATAGGTTGTACATGTGTTATTATACAACCTGTGTTTCTATATTAATTGTGTTATAAAAAAAGACACATTACTTACACTAGAGAAAAATTCATGGAAGAAACAAATTGAAGAAGAGTATACTTCAATCTGCATTCTGACTCTATAGTTTCTTGTATGGCAGTGGAGAGCCTTTTTTCATCATGAGTCCATTTGAGTTGTCTTGGATTTTGCCTTTTGGTTAATAGTTAAGTCATTCACAATTGATCATCATACACTATCACTGTTACTGTATACAACTTTCTCCTGGTTCTTTTCACTTCACTTTGCATCTTGCTTGTCATTTCTCATGGCAAAATAGTATTCCATTACAACCATATACCACAACTTGTTCAGCCATTCCCCAATTGATGGATACCCGTTCAGTTTCCATTTCTTCACCACCATAAAAAGAGTAGCTATAACTATGGGAAAGCATTCTAAATTAATTAATTAATTAAACTAAAAAATTTCAATTAAAAATAAATTAATAAAAGTAAATAAAAAATAAAAAGAGTAGCTATAAATATTTTGTACAAGTAGGTACTTTCTCCCTATCTTGGATCTCTTTGGATATAGAACTAGTAGTGTGTTGAGTCAAAGAGTACTCACAGTTTTATGATTCTTTAGGTATGGTTCCAAATTTCTCTCCAAAACGGTTTTATTAAAGTACAGAGAATTAGCATTCTAATTTTTTCATATCCCCTCCAACCTTTATCATTTTCCTTTTCTGTCATATTAACCAATCTGATAGGTGTGAGATAGTACCTTGGAGTTGTTTTAATTTATATTTCTCAAATTAATAGTGATTTTGGAGCATTTTTTCATGTTACTAATGGTAGTTTTAATTTCTTTATATGAGACTTTTATACTATAACGTGGCTTTGGAGTAAAACTTATGTAATACAAATAACTGAACACAATAACTGCACATCAATTAAGCAGTAAATATCATTAAGTCCTTCCTAGCCATGAGAGTCTGTTGGTAGGCACTGGGGATACAAATATAACCAAGAAAATAATCACAAGGAACTCATACACCTCATACTACATGTACACAAGTAAGTATATTCAGAATAAATACAAAGAGAATTGATACAAATAAGTATAAAGTAGTTCATTTCTCTTTTTTCACTGCTTTGGGAATCTAGGTGACAGGCTATACAAAGTACTTCACACTTCACTAGAAAGGCATCAAAATAATTATGAAATCATAATGGACTTTCAAAAAGAGCTTCCCAACCTTCACAGAACTGTTGAAACAGGCATGCCACAGTATCCAGACTAGTTACCTTTTGACTTCCTATTTGGAAAGTCAATGAATGTGTAGAAATGGAAATACATGAGTCATGGCTCTTGATTAGATTACAGGTGTCAGAGACCACTGACTCAGGAGGACTGATAGCAAGCAAATGGCAATTTTATTGATCACAGTTAGTGTTAGGTAGGGCAATGTTACATCAACTAAATGATTTAGGTAACCTTTTTACAAGGACAATGGTTAGTAATGATTTACAATCTTAGTACAATGACTTAGTTTACCTCACTGAAGCTTAGACAGAGTTTTCTATAGGTGATAATTCAATATGTCAAAGTGTAACCATCTAGCATAGATTCTCAGGGAAATATTTGCTTCAGTGTGTTTGTCAAGAACAGCCCATTATTACCAAGTACAGCAGAGGGGGGCTTGAAAAAGAGGAGTTTGGGGGGCCTTGTGTGAGGAGGGCTACATGACTAATTCTGGCCAGACCATAGTTTTGATTTTACTGGAGTCCATGCTCACTACTGGGGGCTACATACAGAGAATAATGAGTAGAAGTTTAGAAATATAAAATTAATGAAAGTGGGTATTATATTTGTCTGCTTCAGCTAGTACGTATGTCAGTGTAAAGATGATACCTTTCAGAAGGCAAAGCAAACTTCTGGGACAACTGCCCCTCTGGACTTAATTATGACCCCCAAAAAATAACTCTTTGGTGTAATGAAATATCCAAAGAGAGAATGCAAGCAAGAGACACACATATTCCCTACTCTTTAGGAAGACAGATATGAAATAGCTCAGAGAAACCTTGGCCAGAAACTTCAAGAGGGATAGGTAGTCCTAAATATTGAAATTCTGGCAAAATAAGTTCAAACTAAACTGGTAAGAAAGTAAAGGTGAAAATATTTAAAGAAATCTATTTGATTGAACTAGGAATAGTCCAAAGACTCAAATTGTAAAAGCTTATATGAAAAAAATAAGAAAGAAAAGAAAAAGAAAAGAAAAGGAGAGGGCATATAACAAAGAAGGAATACAAAATAGTAACCAGGAACTATAAGAATAGTTTTAGGAAGCCTTAATCACATTATGAGCTCAGACATGGGGAAATGAAGTACAATAAGTAAAGAATTTTTTATGATAAAAAGGTATGTGGTGCATTGGATAAGAATGCTGAACTTAAGATCAGGAAGACCTGATTTCAGTTCCTTCCTCAGATACTTAATAGTTGTGTGATGATAGGCCCCTTAAACTTTCTAAGTCTCAGTTCCCTAGTGCAAAATGGAGATAATTTAGCACTCTCTTTACAAGGGTTTTTTTTCTGAAGATCAAATGAGATAACAGGTACAGTTTTACAAACTTTAATGCTAGCTATTAAGTAGGAAAAAAAAAGTTTAGATCCATTGCTGGAGGCAAGGATAATATCAACATATGACATGGAAAGTAAAGCTCAGATATTTAATTCCTACTACCACTTTTTTTTTTCTTTCAAGGAGACTATAAAAATTTAAAGTGTATAAATTGAAAACTATAGAGTATAGGACAATCATGGAAGAATGATAACCAAATGTGTTTTTAATTCTAAATGTAGATAAATTACTTCCCAGGATACTAGGAAAAATGTAGATATGATCGAATAATTGATGCAAATAGTCTATAAAATATAATAGAGGATGAAAGAAGGGCTAGAAAATTAGATCTGTGTGAATACCCAGTTTTCAAGAAGGGAGAGAGAAACTAGCTAGAATTAGACAAGAGAAAAATTTGATTAGTGATAATTGATGTCTCCTAGGCAGAGAGGAGGTATGAAGACAGTTAAAGTCAACCTGATATGAATTAGAGAGCTACGATGTCTTCCTAGTGCATAAACATGAGACAAAAAGAAAGCCCCATGAAGATTTGTTAAATCTAGTCATTTAGAGTCTATTATTAAATTCCATTGACTCACACTGCAACAAATAATAGCACAACTAAGAATATGGAAAACATAAGGTTTGTGATATCTCCTGGTTCAGAAAATGAAGACTTTAGGGGGAGATAAAATTTCATCACTTCTACCAATTGAAGGTTGAGGTCTCAGAGGAAAAAGAAAGATTTGGAAAGTGAGAAGTTGATTAAAAAGATACTATCTGAAAACTGTAGTTGAATCTCTAAATGACAGCTTAAAGTCTAGAAATGATGGACCTGTTATCAAGATGGAGCATACTGAATGAAAGAGAGATGGAGAGATGATGGGCACCTTTGGGAAAAGTGACTGCTCCATCTTAGAATTTGTCTTATAGGAGAGGAAAGCTAGGAATAGCTTGGCATTCACCTTATATTTTGCTAAAGCAAATTTCAAAAGATTTAGCAAATTTCAAAAGGATAAACATGATTCCCTGAACTAAAATTCTATAGAAGATGTCAAGCCAAGATTCAGAAGAAATGAAAAGTTCTCAAGAATGAAATTATAAAGTCAAAAAAAGGAAAAATTCAAAAGAGAAAGAAAAGGGGGAATTCTCTAAGGAGATAATTGTTGATGGACTAACGGAGAGAATACTAGCCAAGCAATTGAGATTTTAAAATACACTTACAGACAACAAGAATGAGGACAAACAATAGAAGATGGATACAAAAGCATTACATTTGTCAATAAGAATAGTGCCAGGAAAGATAAAGATCAGAATTATTGAGGTTGGAGTAGAAAGATGAGGAAAATTAAGAACAATGGAAATTTGAGTGCTTTAAACTATATTTTATATCTTAATATAAAATATATATATATAAATATAAATAAATAATATTTAAAATATATTTTATTTTTTATATTTTAAACATATATTTAAACTGTATTAGGGAAAAGAAGAAAAAGGAATAGTGCCATTACTCATGGTAGATGAGATGACAGTAAATGATGACAGAAAAGGAAGCACTGCTCATTTTTTAAATACTGGTTGATTTCTTTTGTAAAGGTATGATATTTGGATGACAAAGTAGAAAAAAATTAATAAGAAATTTAGGACCTAATCCATGGACTTGTTGATGGGGAAAAGGGTTTCATATGATAAAATGATTATAGCAATACTTTTTGTGGTGGAAAAGAACAATAAACAAAGCAAATGTTATATAACTGAGGAATTGCTAAGAAAATTAAACATAGATGAATGTTACAGAATCTGACTGTGTTGTAAGGATGAATATGAGAAACTTAGAAACACTTATATGAGAGTAAATGGAGAGAACAACTACAAAACAATCAAAAATAAATGTTTCACAAATTGGTAGCTGATATCTAAACCAGGAAGAGAAAAAAAAGAAAACTATAGACCAATATCTACTGATAAAATTTTTGAATAAAACACTAGCAAGGAAGTTACAGCAGTATAGTACAAGGGAAAAAACACTATGACATAGTGGGTTTTATATGGAGAATACAGAATGTTGAACATTAGGAAAACCATTGGCATAACTGACCATATTAATAACAAAACCAGAAGAAACTATATGATTATTTTAATAGGTCCAGAAAAGCTTTTGTCAGAACTCAACACTTCTTCCTAAGGAATTCAGAAAACTATGCTTCATAGATTAGATTCCACTAATTCTTTCTTTGGAGGTAGATAACATCTTTCATCGTTCCCAAATTGATGAGCATCCCCTCAATGTCTAATTCTTTGCCGCCATAAAAAAAAAAAAAAAAAAAAAAAAAAAAGTTGCTCTAAATACTTTAGTACATATAAGTCCTTAATCGTTTTTTTAATCTCTTTGGGATACAATCTTAGTAGTGATATTGCTGGGTCAAAAGGTATATGTACAGTTTTAAAGCACTTTAGCCATTGTTCCAAACTGTACTCCACAATGGTTGGATGACTCCACCAACAGTACAGGCATATCCCAATTATCCCACATTTGCTCCAACATTTGTCATTTTCCTTTTTTTCTGTCATATTAGCCATTCTGATAGATGTGAAGTGGTACCTAGGAGTTGTTTTCATTTATATTTCTCTAATCCACAGTGATTTAGAGCATTTTATCATTTTTATCATATGACTAGAGATAGTTTTGATTTATTCTTTAGAAACCTGCCTGTTTACATCCTTTAACTATTCATCAATTTGGAAATGACTCTTTTTCTTATAAATTTCACTTAGTTCTAAATATGTGTGAGAAATGAAACGTTTATGAGAGAAACTTGCTATAAATGTTTCCCAATTTCTTGCTGTCTTTATAATCTTGGCTACATTTGTTTTGTTTGTGCAAAAACTATTTAATTTAATGTAACCAAAATTATCCATTTTACCTTTTGTAGTTCACTCTATCACTTATTTGGTCACAGATCCTTCCCTTATCAATGGATTTGACAGGTAAAATATTCCTTGCTCCTCTGATTTGCTTATGATATGATCCTTTATTTCTAAATCATATACCCATTTTAACAGTATCTTAGTATATGGTATAAGATGTTGGTTCATACTTACATTTTACTGAACTCCTTTCCAGTTTTCCCAGCAAGTTTTGACTAATAGTAAGTTTTGTTCCAAAAGCTTACCAAGGCAATTATTAACAAATTACTATATGATTATCATTTCTCCATTCTGAAAATGAAGCATAGATGTCCCAATCTTGGTCACACAAATACAAAGAAATTTTTCACATGGACAGTTTCAGTCAGTTAACATTGGGTAAAGCAATTGTTTCAAAATGTTAACTGTTTCTCTTAGCTTTAATATAATTATCATGCCCTCATGGCTTCAGTATTGTTTTTAACATTGTATGTCTTCACATATTAGATTCTGCTGAATCTTGAGAAACTCAGAGATATTCTCATTGAAAGTCTCCAGAATAACAGTCAAAGAAATATATTTTTATTACTGTTTTACCTGAGAGTATGTATAGTTTTTTTTTTTCTTTTAGAACTTCAAATGTATTACTCTCGTGGAAGAAAGTGTATCATTAAGGAATTCTGATTTTGCTGAAAAATTATTAGCCTGTTCATTGGCACTTTAAAGTTGAATCAATGTGATCAAGACATATGTCAGTTATATATGCTTAATAAATTTGTGCTATTTTAAGAGACATTAATATAAGAACTTAAGTTGCTGGGTACAATCTAACATGATATACTATTACCAAAGCCATATGGTAGACTGGCTATAAATTTGGCTTCACTTTACTGAACTTGCTTGGATTTTCATACTAAATTCTGTAATATTATAAAATATAATATGTTACATATTATATAATGGCATAATGTGGTATATATGAAAACAATATAGCATATAATGTAAATTATATTGTATAGCATTTACTAGACTATATTCTATAATAATTTCATAATAATAACAATGCCATTTAAGGTTTGCAAAGCT
>NC_058132.1:231882466-231891624 GCF_016433145.1 Gracilinanus agilis | reverse complement strand
AAATTCACCCCTGCCATATAAGACATATTTAAAATAATAAAAAAATAATAAATATTTAATTTTATTCATGTACACAAATATAATTAATTGATAATTAAATAAATAAAATAAAAATAAAAATAAGAAATTTAATTTAATTTAATTTAATTTAAAAAAAACACACCCAAGTTTGAAAGCAGGGTCTCAAACTCCATTCAATCCAGAAGTAAGAAAAGAAATTTATTTTAAGATGAAACTTAAGGTGGTATAATAGCCTAATAGCTAATCAAATAGTCTGAGGGCTAATCAGGATGGATAAGCTCAGTGGCTGCTATAGTAGCCTCTCTGGAGCTGATGGAATAGCAGCTCTCAAATTGTCAAGTAGCAGCTCCCTGTGTGGAAAAGCAGCTTCATGTGTAGAGTGGCAGCTCTAGCTATAGAGGGACAGTTTCCACTGTAGGGTAATAGCTTCTGCTCTCTGTAGATCGGGGTTGGTAAATTCTTTAAGGGTTTAGGGGTTAGTCATCTCCCATTCCAGAGAAATCTTCACCTCTTCTGAAAACCCTGGAAAGAGGACATGGCTAAATTCAGGCAGAGGTGTGTTTTAGGGTTTAACACAAATGTCATTTGTTGAAAAAAAGGAGCATGTACAAGTTTGGAGGATTCTTCTGGAATGCTAGAGTTCTCAGTGCTCAGTTTCCACGTTCCCCCATTTTCCGCCTTGTCATCATTTGTCATTGTGGGAGAGTTCTTGCTGCTCTTCTGGAATGCACAGTTTTATAGCACTTTAGAAATAGATCCAAACTGTTCTCAAGAATGGTTGGACCAGTTCATAATTCCACCAATAGTGCATTAGTGAAAGAGTTTATAATCTAAAACGGGGAGGCAACATGCAAAAAAATATATATAAAGCAAACTATGTACAGGATAAGCAGGATATAACTTAAAAAGAGAAATCACTTGAATTGAGTTAGGAAAGGCTTCCTCTAATAGATAAGATTCTAGTTGCAGCTGAAAGTCAGGCAAGTGAGTAGACAAAAGTGGAGGAGATATCAGACAAAATGCCTCATGCAGAGAGATAGGATGTCTGGTTTGTGAAACAGCCAAGAAGCTGTCACTGGATCAAAAAGTAGGTCTTTGGGAGAAAGACATAGACTAGAAAGGTAAGAGGGAAATAGGTTATGTCAGGCTTTGAATGACAAACTGAGCATTCTGCATTTGCCCCTTGAAGGCAATAGGAAACCATCAGAGTTTGAGTGGGGAGAAAGGGGGACATGACCAGATGTGTATTTTAGGAAAATCACTTTAGAAATGGAATGGAGAATGAATTGGAGTAGGGAGAGACTTGAGGCAAAGAAAAGAAGTCTTAAGGCACAGGCTTTGATTACCTCCACAGTTAGGAGGCAGAATATGGAGATGGTAAATTTTAATAAGCTGAGACATTTTGTTCTATTTGCTTGTTCTTTTATAAAAGTTGTATACTTGTGAAAGAAACTACAAAAGTGGAAGTTAGTATGCATCTGTGTATTTTTTGGATGTTCTAAGAATATGTGTAAATCCTATTGACATCAGTTACACTCAAAATCCTTTAACTATTCAACTCTGAATCATGGAGCATTTCAGAAAGCCTCCAGTCCCACCCATTCTCTCTTCTCCAGAATCCCATCATTTCCCTTGCTCCGCCACCCCCTCTACCACCACAGTTAGTCCCCAAAAGATTTTGAGACTTTCTCTACAATGGACTAGGTACCATCTCCTCTTCCTGACCTGACTGAGGCCCTTCCTGTCTTTCAGAGGTTTTTTTTGGAATTGTCTGTTCAGGCCACTTTGCCTAAAACATGAAGTGCATAGAGAAAATATTATAAAATGAGCCTGGAAAAGGAGTTTGGAACATGATTATAAATGACTTCAAATGCAAAAAGTTAAGAGTTTTCATTTTATCCTACAAGCAGTAAGGAGCACTCTATGTCCTTACAATTCACTCTCTTTCTTTACTTAACTGCAAAGGAGGTTTCTTCCATTACTCTATTTGTTGAAAAGGGGTTGGCTGGCCACAAAAACAAACAAAACCCCGAGATTCTTACTATACAATTTGTGAAGAGAGACAACTAATGAGAGAGTAGATAGGAGGTGGAGGTGAAGGTGGAGGGTTCTCATTAGGGCTATAGAAGAGTTTTGGGGACTCGAAACAAAAATAAAAACAGCTATAGGTTGCAGATGTTCCATGGCTGCATACAATGTGTACTATATCTGCTGTTTTCCCTTTTAAAACCATGGAAGAAGAATTCTAATTAGACAGAGTAAGAAGTGTGTGTGTGACCCTGTTTATCAGGTGATGGGCCCTGTCTTGAGTAGCAGGAGTCCTGAGAGGAACATGCCAGCTATACTATTTTCCTGAAGCTTAATTGAGCTTGAATTGCCTGAGGTCTCTTTTTTTTGCTGCATGAGAATAGAACAGTAGTCATTCATGAGTGGGGGGGGACCTTGCTAGCCCAGTGCTAGAAGTCAATCCCCAGTCCATGATAAGCAGTTTTGCTCTCTACCTCGAAGCATAAATGAACTATTTAATAACCACCCTTCCAAGCACAGAAGGACTATGAATGAAGGGCTATATTTTATAAATTTGTGTTATAGATGTTAACCCATGTTAAATACTGAAAGTGCAAAGAGTTCACTAATGGTACCTTAATGATCAACTGTAAGAATTTTCCTTTAAAATCTTTTTCAACCTTTATTCTTCTCTACCATTGTGTAATATTTGATGTGGTTGAATGCACCAGGATATCTTGAATCTCTTCTTTCTTGAATTCCTTGTTGTAATACTACACAGTTCATATTTTCTTCTTATTCTTTTGTCCATTCTTTTTGTCAATGTGATACTGTTTCTAATGGCTTTGTATTTTTTAGGATTTCCTTGGTTTTTAGATTTTGACGAGGAACGCTCTCTTTTCTGTTAAAAGTTCATCTTTCCAGAAAATTCCCAGCCTTCTGTTCTTCTTGTTCGATCTCCCTACCCCATTATCCCTTTCCAGAACTTAGCTACTTCTATGTTTTAACTAACATAGAATCAGAGAATCATAGATCTGGGTGGGATTCCAGGCACTATCTAGCCAGCATCAACCAGACTGATAAGTCTCTCATTATCTCCAATAAGGGCAAATACGTTCTGATGAATAATGACTAATGAATTCAGTGAAGTTGTAGCATGTGTTAAAAGTCTCAGTATTTGAAGTTATAATTATGCATAATATGGTCATTGGTTCCAGCTCAATGGAAATATGTAGAGTGAATTTGAATAATGTGACCACTTCATGAGCTTCATTATTCACATTAATTGGGCTTTGGCTGTGATCATCTTGTCTTCATTTGAAGAACCCACTGCCTCCCAAAATAGTAGGTTATATTTCTGGATAGTTCTAAGTTTAGAAAGTTTTCCTTCAATTGTCAAAATCTGTTTTTCTACAACTTTTACCTACTGTTCCTTCAACAGTTCTGCCCTATGGGATCAAGGAGAACAAATTTTAATTTTCTTCTCCATGACAACACATTTAATACTTAGAGATAGCTCTCATGTCTCCCCTATGTTTTCTTTTCCAGGCTGAACATCTCCAGTGCTTTCAACAACCTTCACATGCCATAATCATGATGTAGGCCCTTTGCTGTCATCACTGTCTGCCCTTGGGTACCAGATTATCAGTACCCTTCATAACTGAACACATTCCAAATGTAATCTCACCAGCTCAGAGCACAGCAAGACTATGTGATCCTTTATCTGAACACTTTGTCTAGAATGCTGTTGTCCTTATTTAGTTGCCATGTCTCACTATTAACTTATTGGACTTGAGTTCACTAAACTTCCCACTCAGATTTTCTTTTACAGATGTTCTCTCTCTCCTTGAACTTGCAAATCTGAATTTTTAGACCCAAGTATAGGATTTATCTTTAAAACTAAGGTTTCATGTTATTAGATTTGTCTCGATATTCTACCCCATCGATATCATTTTAAAACTGATTCTGACATTTAGTGTATTAGTAATCATTTCTGGGTTTGTCTTATCTAAAATTAAATCAAGCATGCTATTTTTATTTTCAGATCAATCAATGATGAAAATTTTTAATAACATAGGGACAACTAAAGATCCCTAGGGCACTCTACCAGTGGTTTTTCTCTAAGATGACAATGACTTTAAGGGACTACTCTTTGCTCAGTATTTAAGTCACTCCAGATCCACCTAACTGTCCTTTTATCTAACCTAAATTTCTCCATCTTGTCAATAAGAAATGGAAAACAAAAAAATTTTTGTCAAATGCTGTTATCTATAGCACTTCCTTGATCTACCATTCTGGTAAACCTGCCCAAAACAGAAATGAGGTTAACCTGGCATTTTTTGCTGTTAATGAAGACATACTGATATTTACTAATCACCGTTTCTCTTTCAAGACATTCATTCTGTCTCAAATGAAATTTAGCAAAAGGGTAAGCTGAGAGAATTCTCTAAGCATGACATCATTTATTAACAGGGACATGTTACCTGATAATTAAGGATGGGAGTTGAGATAAAAATTTTGAGACAAAGCGCCAAGCGTGATCAATCAATTTTTTAGTTAAGCTAGCAATAACCAATAAATTCAGTCATTGACCTTTCTCAGTAACCAAAAACCCAGAGAGAGGGCTGAGAGGACCTTTTATACCTACTTGGTCTTCCTTCTGATTGGCCTGATGGTATATCATTATGACTTTCCCTGGAAAAGACAAGATTATCCCAAAGGTAGGCATTTTTATTGGGAGGTAGGTTAAGATTTTCAATTCCTCCACATTATGTCATGAGTGTTCTGAGGGAAGAGGGCAGGACTAATACTTAGTTGATAGGATTAGTTTGCAGCTGAGAAAAGTAGGCTGGCCTTCAGGTGTGCTTGATCACATCGTCTTCTGTTTATGAGACCCAGCTACCTCTAGCAATCTTGCCTAGCAAAAAATAACCATCTCAATCAGGCTTTCTCTAGTTTGGTCTCTCCCTTGCAGGCCAATTCATCCCTAAATTTGATTAGAAAGCAAATACAGGAAACTTTCCCCTTGTTCTAGTTCAAGTTGGTTCTCTGTCTAGAGGTAAACAGAAGTCAGAATCCCACTTAGCAGTGGGGCCAGTCCAATATAGTTAACTAGCAGATGTATTAGGAGCGGGGAAGAATCACATTATTGATCAAGCCCTTTAGACACTACCTGACCTTCAGAAGTGGAGCCTGACAAAAGGAGGAAAAGGATGGAATACAGAGCAATCTTAATTATTAAATAATATATCACAGTATTAATTTTCATTTTGTAACGATTCTTTTAATATCCATACAAATGTCTTTTAAATTCATTTCACCATTCCTGAGCACTCTCCTATGTTCCATTTCTCCCTTCCAACTATTTATGAGAGCTTCACTAACATATGCCTTTATGTCCTCATATTAAGCTAGCCTAAAACTCAACTTGTCATCTTCCCTCCTCTTTTGAATTCTCTGTTTCTGTTAATAGTACCACTATTTTTATAGTCACCCAGGCTCAAGTTATCTTTGACTCCTCTCTATTCCTAAATGTCACATATTTTATTTCCATAATCATTTGACTAGAATTATCTTTTTTCCAAAAATAAATATTTCTTGTATTTGTATTATCCTTCCTTTACTACTTGCTATCATTTTAATTCAGACACTAATCACATACATTTCAATAATGCCTTTTTAGTGGTGTTTTTACCTACAATTTCTTCTTACCTCCAGCCAATCTGGTTTATTTCTTAACATACCATTGTTGTCATCTACTTTCTGAGCTTAAAAATCTTTAAAAATCTTAAAAGTCTTCCTCATTGCTTAATGAAAAAAAGTGGAAACTCACCATGCTCACATTCTTTTCAAATTCAGCTCCAATTCACATTTTGAAATTAATCTCCCACAATTTCCCTGTATTAACTTTCTTTTCCAGCCAAATTTAAATCTATGGAATGTCCCTTGACTCTATCATTTGCTTTTGGGGCTCCTAACCTATGCTCTCTATATTCTTTCTGCATAGAATGCCCATTCCATTCTTCTTCGGTTAGAAAATTCTTACAAATTCTTCAAGTTCCAGCTCAAATACAGGCCCTCCCTAAAACCATTCTGGCTATCCCATTTAGCAGTGTTAAAATAAGAATATTCTGATAGAATTTGTTATATACACTAATATTTGGTTGTCATTATTTGCTACTTTGTTAAGGCTTTTTTAAAAAATCTTTCCTTTTGGGTTTTTGTTTTAGTTGTTTTAGTTGTTTTTTCATTCATGTCTGACTCTTGGTGACCCCATTTGAAGTTTTCTTGGCAAAGATTCTAAAGTACTTTGCCACTTTCTTCTCCAGCTCATTCTATGAATGAAGAAACTGAGATGGACAGTATTAAGTGACTTGCCCAGGATTACACAGCTAGTCAGTGTTGGAGGTTTGATTTGAACTCGAGAAGATGAGTCTTCATAACTCCAGGCCCAGCACTATATCCACTGCACCACTTATTGCACAATCTTCTCCTTTTATGTTAAAAAAAATCTTTGAGAATAGAACTAGTGCTATTAACTTCTTTGTATCACCCATGAGATCTCCCAAAGTACTTTATCTACTTTTGCAGACAGTCCATGAATATTTTTGTATGATTTATTAATTGGTGATATCACTTCAAAGGATTATAGGTCATTAGATCATAGAACTAGAGCTAGAGGGGATTATATGATCATGGATCTAGACAGGGAAGGGACACTAAAGAAGATCTTGTTCAACACCTTCCCACCCCAACCCCTCGTCTGAGAAAATTGAAGTCTAAGGTTAGGTAATTTAACAAAGGTCACACAGGTAGAAATCATGGATGAAATGTGAGCCCTCTGGCTTCTCTTCTATATTTCCTTGTATTTCATTTGCCTGTAGAATAAATTTAAATTGCTACCCTTTAGGAAAGGGAGTGGAAAATGGAGGAACAGTGACTTGCCATCCCTGAATACTAAGTCAAGTGAGGTGGCATCATGGGAATTTCTTCTCTTGCTTTGAAGAGGTCATCCAACTCTATATCAAAAGTTTTGGAATGGAAAGGTGATATTCTTGCTTCAAAAAGCAGCACTAGCTTTTGTCTTATTCAGCCAAAACAGAAAAAAAGGAACACTTAAGCTCTCCAAATTAACCTAAGAGGGCATATAATGTTAGCAACATCCTGACTACACTCTGGTGCTCTTCATTTGGCTTTGTTTTCATGTTCATCTCCCAGTGGACCACACTCACTTGGATTGACATAGTTTCTGAGACCAGATAAAAGAATTTCAGTGGAGCCACCATTAATGCTTTTTTAATGAAATATTAAATCTACTGTGGCAGAGAAAATATGGAAAGAACCAGTTTAGCAGCAGCCTAACCAAAAACCCAGTAAACACATAAATAATTAGGACATCATTTCTGTTTTGTCTTCTTTTCCAGAGAGACAACTAAGTTGGATCAAAGAAAGCAAAAATATCTAGTTTTTGGACAGATTAGCTTGTTTTTAGTACATATTTAAAATATGTTTCACTGCAGTAAGCACTATAGGCAAAGATCTGATTACTCTATTTATCATTTGACACTTTTCATGAAAACTAAAAATCAAATTCACTTTAAGTCGTATGATAGCCGGCAGCAACCCATTTATTGCTCTAAGCTAGCCATGTAACCATTACCAAGAAGCTGGTAATTCTCCAGAGTATCCAGAGAAGCTCTTCTCTTCCAATACTTCCCGCCTCTTCTGATTTTATTGCCAGTTAAGAGACTGAAGAGAAATAAATACACCAACCATCATAGCTACCTCCTTGTTCACTCTAGCTCCTGCCTAGTTCTACTAGACTGAGCTATCATCAACATTAAATGAATATGGAGTATTGAGGATAATTGAAGATATGGGACACACAAAGACACTGTATGATAATTATTTGGCATGATACTTGTGCCTGTAAAATGATTAGGAAAGTTTGTTTTAATCAAAATGTACAAGATACGTGTATGCCTATGTGTGTATGTATATGTATATATGTTCATGTACATGTAAAATGTACAATACAGTACATAACTCATTCTATCTCCTTGAAGGGGTAGTGTAAGAATAAGTAGCCTCTTCCAGCTCTTTTTTGGATTCAAGTTTGATCTTTATAATTTTGCTAAATTTACTTGTTATCTGTATGTGCGTATGGTTCTTTTATTTTCATTTATATTTTTACAGTCATTGGGGATATCCTGTTTACATTTAAAATGTTTTGTTACTATTTTTAAAATTTTTTTTAATATGTTGCTTGCCACTATCCTTATCCCAGCTAGAATGAATCGTCCTCATAATATACAAGGTCATGTCTGAAAAAGCATGCCACAGTTCCCTACTTTTACTCTTCCACCTCTCTGCTGAATGGTAAGAACCATACTTCACTATCATTCTTCTGAAGTCATGATTTTGTTCATTGCTTCAACCAAAGTTATGTAAGCATAGTTATTTCCCCCTTGAATCCTATCCCTCTTCCTAACATCATTTTATGTTCAAGAGGCCATCAGGTTTAATTCACCAGATGTACAAATAGTTCTCCCAGTTCTGTTTAGTTTACTCTTATTAATTCATACAAAGCTTCCAAGTTTCTTTGAATTCTTCATGTTTATTAATCTTTTGTTATAATAACATTTCATTATATTTGCATATCACAATTTATCCAGCTATTCCTCAATTTGGGGGGCACTCATTCTATTTCCAGTTTTTTGCTATAACATAAAATGGTGCTATGAAGAAACAATGTTATAGCCTATCCCTACCCTAGTCAGCTGATTCAGTTACAAGCTATGTTTTAATATTATAACATGGTTTTTAATTAATTGTAAAAATGAAGTTCCTGCTGTAGCCACTATGCTCTCACCCCATACCATTATGAGGTGTGAAGTAGACACGTGAATGAGTCAAAAAGGAAACAAAATGGGATTTATGGTAAAGAAAGCTACCCACATTCAGAGGAAGGACTGCAGGAGAGGAAACATATAAGAAAAGCAACTGCTTGAATGCATGGGTCGGGGTGGACATGATTGAGGGTGTGGACTCGAAACTACCACACCAATGCAACTACCAACAATTTGGAAATTGGTCTTGATCAAGGACACATGACAAAACTAGTGGAAATG
>NC_058132.1:231864813-231880027 GCF_016433145.1 Gracilinanus agilis | reverse complement strand
CCCACATTCAGAGGAAGGACTGCAGGAGAGGAAACATATAAGAAAAACAACTGCTTGAACGCATGGGTCGGGGTGGACATGATTGAGGGTGTGGACTCGAAACTACCACACCAATGCAACTACCAACAATTTGGAAATTGGTCTTGATCAAGGACACATGACAAAACTAGTGGAAATGCGCATCAGCCATGGGGGGAGGGGGTGCGGGGGGGGGGTTGAAGGGGAAAGGTGGAGCATGAATCATGTAACCATGTTAAAAATGAATATTAATAAATGTTAAAAAATAAATAAATAAAAGCAAACTCAAGGCTTCCAAGCATAGGAAAAAAAAAAAAGGAAACAAAAAGGATGGAATATAATATAGCCCATACCTCTGGATAATCTTTAAAGTTAGGTGACTTCAGACTTGGCCTATTGAAATAGTGTTCCGATGGGTCTGCCTGCTTCAAGACTTTTTACTCCACTACATCTGCCACTCAGATGTCAAATTGATATGTCTTCAGGTCGGATTTGACCATATTGGCCCTCTAATCAATAAACTCTACTGGCTTCTCATCACCTCCAGGACCAAATATTAAATCCTCCATTTGGCTTTCAAAGCCCTTCATAACCTGAATCCTTCCTCTTTCCAGGCTTCTTTACTTCCCTCCAAATTCTTTATGATCCAGTGGCTTTGGTCTACTTGCTGTTCTTCAAACAAGGTACTCCATCCCCTGGCTCCATATGTTTTCACCAGTGGTTCTCCATGCTTGGAATATTCTCCCATTTTGCCTCCACTTCCTGGCTTACACGATTTCCTTCAAGTCTCAACTAAAATCTTAGTTTCTATAAAGAAATCTTTTCCACTTTCCTTCAATGTTAATGCCTTTCCTCTATTGATTACACCTAATTTATACTGTGGGGCAGCTGAGTGGCTCAGTGGATTGAGAGCCAGGCCTAGAGACTGGAGGTCCTAGGTTCAAGTCCGGCCTCGGACACTTCCAGCTGTGTGACCTTGGGCAAGTCACTTGACTCCTACTGCCCACGCTTACCACTCCTGGGCCAAGGAGGGTCCCTAGCCGGGATGAAAAAAGGAGGAGGGTTGGGCATGGGGCTAGCAACCCCACCCTGTAAAAACTACATCTGCTAAAGAAACTGCAATCTAAAGTAGGGGCAGCTGGGCTAGCTCAGTGGATTGAGAGCCAGGCCTAGAGACGAAAGGTTCTAGGTTCAAGTCTGGGCTCAGACACTTCCCAGCTGGGTGACCCTGAGCGACTGTGTCCCATTGCCTACTGGTTGTGGCCCTATGCTCCTAGAATGGAGTCCCAGGATAAAAAAAAAAATTATACTGTATATGTCTTGATTATATAGTTATTTGCATGCTGTCTCCACTAACAGTTACTTGAGAGAAATTATCTTTTATTTTTCTTTGTATCCTCAGTGCTTACTTAGCATAGTGCTTGACACATAGTAGGTACTTAATACATGTTTTTTGACTAATGCAAAGTTCTTATTATTACTAGATTGATGAAAAGCATTTTAATGGATATATTAAAACTTTTAAAAATGATTTGTAAGGGGGCAGCTGGGTAGCTCAGTGGATTGAGAGTCAGGCCTAGAGACGTGAGGTCCTAGGTTCAAATCCAGACTCAGACACTTCCCAGCTGTGTGACCCTGGGCAAGTCACTTGACCCCCATTGCCCACCCTTACCACTCTTCCACCTAGGAGCCAATACACAGAAGTTAAGGGTTTTAAAATGTAAAAAAAAATGATTTATAAGTGTGATGTATAGAATTGATCATCTTTTTAACTCAACATGGGGTTGTTTTTTAACTCATATCCCCTATCCAGTATATTCTCCACCAACAAACCAACCAGGAGCTACAAATTACATAACCAAATTGTCTAATTGGAGCAATATGAAAAAATCAAGCAATAAAATCATCCCTTATCCCCTTCTCCATCATAAATAGATGTGATCTATGAGCTTAATGGAAAGGGGGGGAAATCCCTAGGAAACTCATGATCTGAAATGAGGATGAATCTGAGGACCCTAGGCTTTGTTTTGAAACTAGAGCACAATTTATGCCTGAGTCTATATGATTCCACTTTCTTGTCAATATCCAGGGACTCCATTTCTTTCCAAATTCATCCAAAAGTTGCTCCTGTTGATGTCTGGAAATTCACTGCTTTGTCAGTAGTTTCCTGCCACATTTGTCATCAACCAATTTTTCTGTTGTTGTTTCATCATGTTCAAGTCTTTGTGACCCCTGTCAACCTTGAAAAATACAGAACCATCAAAGTACTGAGGAAGAAAAAGTCTTTAATCAGGACAAGAAAGACAATAGTCTAACAGCCACTACACAGAGTCATGCACAGAACACCACACAGAGACAAGCTCTGGGACTCTGGAAACAGTCTCTGGGAAAATGTGCCTTGAAAGGAGATTTTCCAATGAGCTTAGGAACTTGGGATCTTATATACATTGGAGGTGGAGGGAATAAAGGACAGGAAAGACAATTGATTGGCTTGCATGGAGACAAGGGAAGGAAGATTCCAATCGGAGGCTGGACAACCGGGGAAAGGTTTAGATACAATGGAAGAACCATCTAAGACGGTGATGGGCAAACTACGGCCTGTGGGCCAGATGGGGAGGGGAGGTGCCTGAAATGTTCTATCCAGGGACATTATTCCTAATCTGATGAATACAACAAGTAGGATACAATACAATGAAACTTCGAAAGAGTTGCTTTAGAAACAGACTGACAGATGAGCATTTCCTTTCCTTTGGGCCCCCTCTTTAAAAAGTTTGCCCATCACTGATCTAAGACAAAAAGATTCTCAAGATTTTATACTGCTAATTCTATCTAGGCTGAGATATTTAAGGTTTATTGTTCAGTCTAAGAGGAGGGTCAGTATGACACTTCCTTGAAGGCAGGTTCCAATGGACAAAGGTAAATTTGGGGGTTCCACAAAACAAGGTCATCACCCTATTTGGGGATTTCTTGGCAAAAAGGCACTGAAATGGTTTTCCATTTCCTTCTCCAGTTCATTTTGCAGATGAGGAACTGAAGCCAATAGGGTTAAGTGACTTTCCCAGGATCACACAACTAGTAATTATCCGAGTCTGGATTTGAATTCACATCTTCCTGACTCTAGACGCAGAACTCTATCAACTCCTCGATAGCCTTCCCCTACCTTCCCTTTCTGCTCTGCATTTTCTGAGCTACTACAGTATTTTTTGCTTCTTAGGTGTTCCCCTCTGAGGAATTTCTCTGCTCCTGTTACTGCCCTTAGATTTATGAAGTGTTATTTCTCCTTCAAAGTGAAACCCCTAAAAAACAAAACAAAACAAAACAAAAATGAAGCAGCTAACTGGGCACTTGCCTTAGGAAATTAAACATGTATTTCTTGCCTGATCCAGAGAAACTTGCCCCCTGAGGCAAGATTCCCTCCCTATACTGCTATCCCCATGCTATATGAGGAGAGAACCAGGTCGTGCTTCATTTCACTTGGGAAGCAACTTTCTGGACTTTTTCTCCGTCTCCTTCTAGCCAACCACCCTAATTCTCACCAGGTGTCCTTCATGCATTGTCTCCCCTCATTAGAATGTAGCATCCTAAAAGGTAGGAAACCTTCTTTGCTTTTTGTATCCCTAGTATTTAGCAATTTAGCACGACGCATGACATTAGTAAGTGACTAATAAATGCTTTCTCTCTGCGTCCTTCTGTCTCTCTCATTTTTCTACCAGCTCTATTTCCAAACAGCTCACAGTCTTCATCCCCTTGCCATATAAAAGGACAGTTTGTCTCAATCTATGAATGAGATTTTCCTCACTTGCTTCTCCCATACAAAGTTTCCTAGCTACAGTCCTAGATGGCTTGGGGTGACTGGTTTGTCAAAATCTTCCCTACATGAGAATTTAACACTAGCCTGCACCCCTTTTCTTTCTCTTGGTAACCTAAAATCAGCCTTGGATTCTAAAGGGAAAAGTTTCCTGTAGAGTGTGAAAATAGTCCATTCTCTGAACCCAACATTTTGACTGAATTAAGAACAAAGGCTTTGCCTCTTGTCCGACGTGACTCAGGACGTCTGGAAGACCCACCTCTTGAGGTCCGACTCTACCAACTCAGAAGGACTCAGAAAAGTGATGCTACATGGAACTGGAGAAGGAAGTAGCGCTCTTTTACCTTGGAATCATGAGGTGAGGAGAGCACCGGAATTGCCCACAGTATAGCTACACAGCTAGCATGGAAGGTGGCAGCTAGGAGAGTTCTGGCATGGTGATCTCTGGGTAGGGAAACCCTGACGTGCGCATGCTCCATTGGGCTCGGAGCTGTCCAGGAGAGCACCCATGAGCCTGGGGTCTGGCTGAGAAACTGGGGCAGCAGGCTGGAGGAGGAGACTGGTGAAGGGAACAGTGGCCACATATGGCTAGTGCCTTTTCATTTTCTGACCTGTTGTCTTTATATTATTTAACAAACATATATATATGTTTACATATATATGTTTATATATATATATATATATATATATGTTTACATATATATGCAGATAGTCTCCAGAGAATTTTAATATTAACACCTACATTTATACAAGTTTGCTTCCAATATGGACGTTACCTTCTGCTGAATTTCTCTGATGTTGGGCATAAATATCCATCCACCATTTTTTTTTATTTGTCTTGTCAACTCCGTCATTTATTCAGATATCACATTCAGTAAAAAAAATATCTTAGAGGGGAGAGGAAGAATTGGTGAATTTTGGTCCATATTCTTACCACCACAGCAAATCTCTTTTATAAATACATATATATTTGATAATGTCATTATTTTTAAAAGTTTTGAGAACCACTGACCATCCTCTCTCTGCCTTGCTGCATCACTGTGTGTTTTACCAGTCATTTAAAGGTTGTAGAAGCTTGAAGACTAGAGACTGTGCATCTCCAAGAGAAATGTTTAATCACAGATCCAGTTTAATGAAAGTCTCACTGGGCATGGTGGCCTTCTCTTCTGAAAGTGAAATTCGAAAAGATTGTGTCACACATGTACACCCCTGGAAAATAAAATCAGCAAGATTAGAAAAATAGACAAATGAAGCAAATGAGACAGAACAAAAATGAGGGTTTGTAATACATCTTCCTCCATAATATTTACTAGATTAATAACTTTTCCCCTGTACTGTTGCACTTAAATCCATAGCATAAGCTTAATCTTTTGATTCTATACTACTATAAAAATCCTTTGCTGACCACTATGCTTCCATTCCTCTTCTCCTCCGCACCCAATCTATTTATGCAACTTTTACATGCAGCTAAAGAGTAGCAGTCCTGTAAGGTCAGTAACATGAGTTCATCCAACCAGACAACTTAAGAACTTTTATTTATTGTATATATTATAGAAAGAAGGAAGGAAACAAGAATTTATTAAGCATCTACTATGTATTAGAACTTTGCTAAAAACTCTCAAAATATTTCAGTCCTTATAGGAACTTTGGGAAGTAGGTGCTATTACGATTCCTCATTCATCATGTGGAGAAACTAGGGTAAATTAAGGTTAAGTGACTTGCCCAGTGTCATACAGCTAGTAAGTGGTGTTAAAATGAATTCATGGGACAAAATGGACATCACTTTGAGTGACAAGACTGTCAGTTGGAGACCTCGGAATGTACCCAGGTGCCGTGAACCAGGGCCAAAAGTCCATTGGAGCCAACCCTATAAATACCCGTCATGCACAGCACAAGACGGCTCAGTCTGGAGCAGTGATTCCCAAAGTAGGCGCTACCACCCCCTGGTGGGTGCTGCAGCTATCCAGAGAGGCGGTGATGGCCACAGGTGCATTTATCTTTCCTATTAATTGCTATTAAAATTTTTTTAAAATTAATTTCCAGGGGGCTAAGTAATATTTTTTCTGAAAAGGGGGCGGTAGGCCAAAAAAGTTTGGGAACCACTGGACTCTGGAGCAATCTTGGGAGGTGGGAGGTCAAGCGGGAGGGTAGGCCCTATACCTGCAATCCATCTGCCTTGCTTGAGAGAGAGATAGAGAGCTATTACAAGCATCATCAATAGAGCTGTGAGAGATCACTTCTGCCATCCAAGAAGGTCATCAATAGCCTTCCCTAATTTTTGGCTTGGCTCCAGCCAAGTCAAGCCAGAGTTAGCGAGAGGGTGAAGAATCTCCAGTTTCCATCTGATCTGGCAAACTCTATAACCTTGATCATTTATTTAGACTATTAGCAATAAGGTTCCCAGATCCTCCATCCTTTTCCTTGTCTCTAACTCCTTTGAGATAGAATCAAAAATAGTTGTTTGTTACAAAATACCTTTCCTGAGTGGTGAATATACCTATAGCCTTTGGGAAGGTGAGACAACTATGCAGTCAGATCCACAATGTTATTCAATCAGCGCACCAATAGCCCTTATCAATATTCAATCCAACCCCAGGTTGAAGAACTAGAGAAGTTGATTACACCTACAACTTCTCAGTGGTTCCCCTGCCTGGGCAGCTGTTAAAAGGAGACAACTGACAGGTTTAGTTCAGCAAAGCCTGTCAGGTGAGGAGAGGCATAACCCTTGTGCCATCAGCTTCCACACAGTAGCTTGTGGGTGAGAGTGTGTCTCTCTCTCCTCTCTTATCCCCATTTTTTTAACAGTGGCTAGGTCAAATTTGAACTTGGGTCTTCCTGACTTCAGATCTAGTGTTCTACTTACCGCAACACCTAGCTGCCACCCTAGGACCCTGATTAATTTATTACTGTCCCCAATAGAAAGTAAAATCTTTGAACACAAGAATTATTTCCATTGTTGTCTGTATCCCCAGCACCTAGCAAATGGTCTGGCAAATAATAAGTTCTATTAATAAATACTCATTGAAAGAATGGTGTGCTTAACAGGACCCAAGTCCCATGAGAACTCATTTCTGAAGAATAGCAAAATAACAAGCTATCTCACATCCCAGCTGCCCATTCTAAGTCTAAATAGCTTTATTAAACCCTGTTGCAATACTGTAATGCTCTGGCAACCATAAATGTCAAACTGGCCAGAATGAGTCTCTGCTTTTCTTTCTTTATCTCTCTCTCTCTTTTTTTTTTTTTTAACAATTCATCACTCACCTGTCCTAACTCATCCTTCTGGGTTTTAGACAATGCTGTGTAGCTCATCTTAGCCATGCATTAGAGTACTTTTAACTGAATTAGCCATTATTAATCCAAGACTGTTCCTAGCTTCAATCTGATGCTACTTAGCTACTTAATTATGTTAGACAGACTAAATTGTTTCAAATGAACCTTCGCAAAGGTCCTTAATAAAATAAAACAGATTTTATTTTTGCCCTATCTGCTCTCTGCCAGAAGGCTCTCTGGAGGCTTCTGCAGTTCTTCATTTCTTGCCTATTAGCCAGAAAGCAAAATCTAGTAAGCCTGTGAACCTTGGAAGAGCTTATATTAAAAAGGTTTCCCTCTCTTTGACGAGCTCTTGTGGTGAGGTTTGAGTCTGCTGGGTAAACGATGAGATTTAGCGCTTTTCTCTTTAGGGAATTAGGTCAGAAATGCTTCTATTGCCACTTCAAAAAAAAAGAGAAAGGAAAACTAGTATATAGATTGTGTGAAAAGAAAACAACATAAAAGTTCATGTAAAGCAGACCTTTGAAACAGAGAAGAAATTGTCAAAGATAGTTTTAAAATAACAGCAGATTCAGAAAGGAGCTGCTTTCAGATCACAAAAGATAATTTTTCAAGTGCAGGCTTCATTGTTTCTCCAGTTTACTTAGTGCAATTTCTGGAATTCAAGTGTAAAGGGGGAATATGCCTCTATTATTTCCACAAGGGAACAGATTAGTGGAGTCTCCACTCCAGTGGAGGCCTTTCACTGCTGAAAAGTGCTATGAGAGGTTGAATGGGCATAAGTGTTCGACATCTCCACAGTGGTCTTGACAGGCAGGTCAAATACAAAGAAAAAAATAATCAGCTAATGAAGTTACCAGGTTTCTGAGTAGCATGTTCAATGCACCAACCCAAAGAGAGGGTCTTTGTGAGAGAATAGCAGACAAAAAAAATGATTCTCTGTGGGAAAGAGCAACCTGGGACCCCAGAAGCTCTTTTAGACATTGTCATTATTCTTGGTTTTTTCTCAGGACAAAACCACACAGTGTAGAATCAGTAAATTGTCTAGGTTGGTTTCTTTCTCCTTTTTCTGTTAAACCCCAGCAGGGTTGGTCTTATAAATGTCTATTGCTTCTCTTACAATTCCACCCACTGTCAGATCACTGACTTACACTGGAATTTCCTAGTCATTTAAAAAATATAGCCCTTTTTGCTTCGAGAAGTTAATTTGATCCCTAAGCTAATTATTGCTGAAGTATCTCATGCATTATTTGTGAATTAAACAGCAAGTTGCTCCAAAGCAGTAATTGTGTATTTTTTGCCTAAAATCATCAGTGCTTGAGACAGTGCCTGACAGATATTGGAACCTCAAAAATGTTTGCTGACTTGTGGGTGAGTATTTAGCAAAGACAAGTGCTTTTTTTTCTACATTTTAGAAATTTATCACTTAAGACAAACAACATTGACAAACTCTCAGAAGACAGGATAGCAATGTGGCAGACTTGTAGTCAGGAGGACCTGAGTTCAAATCCTTTCTAGCTGAGTAATCCAAGGCAAGTCATTTACCCTCTCTCAGACTCATTTTTCCTTCATCTGTAGCACCTATGTACTGGAATTACTGTAAGGAATAAAAAAATATAATATGGGTGAAGTGAGTTGTAAATTTTAAACTGCCATATAAATACTAGTAGTAGTAGTAATAGTTGTCATAGTAGTAGTACTTGCATAAGATGAAGGACGCTTTTTCAATGTACTTTGCATGTACACCTCAGCCCTGTAATCAACTACACATATACAGGTGTTGTACAAACAGTTTATGCGTAGACATGAACTAGAAAGAAGAAAAGAAAAATACATGTTTTTTAGAAAATAAATGTTTAGAATACATCAGGCTGAATGGGCAGATATATATATGTGTGTGTGTATATATATATATGTATATACATACATAATAGTTGCTGTGTTTTGTTGCTGTTGTTTGTTTTGTTTTTGTTTTTAATTTTTGTTTTTGTTTTTATTTTCCCAAACTTACAGTTTTATCTGTATGGAAGATTCCTAGAGCAAAAATTCCCTTCCTCTGGGGCAGATCAACAATTATACCTGAGAGTAACCTGGAGCCCTGATAAGGCTAAGGGACTTGTTATTCCATTCATTGCTCTCTTCCCTTCATTCTTCACTGCACCTGCCCAGTATATACCTACACATAGACATGTTAGAAGAAGAACTTCAACCCAATTCTTATTGACTCCAAGGACTGATATCTATCCACTAATGCATGGTGGCTCTCAACTTCAAGTTGGTTAGGAAAAAATCCCTAAAAACCTATCACCCTATCAAACATCAGTGCTTTTATTATCTCCAATAGTAGCTTAGTAGCTGCCCATAGTAAAACCAAAGGGCAGAAAAACAGAAACAGAAAATGAAACATGCAATATCATGTTGGGGCAATCATCCAAATTGTTCTGTTTTTGAAAAAGATACTGTTTGGGGAAAATACTTGAAAACAAAAGGAAAAGATTGTTTTATTTTTTTTAAATCTGACTTTTCTTTAAAAGCTTTTATCTTCTCTAGTACTTGACTATAGGAAGAGATCACAGTTTCTTAGATTGCTGAGGACTTTTTAAGTTTAAAAATTAGGATCATAGGGTCATTGATTTAGTGTTGGGGAGTCAGAGACCATTTAGTCTAACTCCCACTTTTTGAAGATAAATAATCTAAGACTAAGGGAGGAGAAGTAATATGCTTAAGATTACAGAAATAGTTAAATTTCAGAGGTCACTCAGTCAATAAGTATTTATTAAGCACCTTCTAGGTACCTGGAACTTCGCTTAAGTACTGCAGATACAAAAAAGGCAAAAGATACTCCATGCCCTCAAGGAGCTCACAATCTAATGGGAGAGAAAACATGCAAACAACTTCATATAAACAAGTTAATACAGGATAAATTGTATATATTCAACTGAAGAACTTAAACTAAAAGGGATTCAGAAAGGCTTCCTTTAGAAGGTGGTATTTTATCTGGTACTTGAAGGAAGTCAGGGAAGCCAAGAGGCAGAAATTAGAGGGAGAGCATTCTAGGTCTGAGGAATAACTAGAGAAAAGGTAAAAAGATAAAAATCCTGGATTGGTATGTGGCCAGGGAAAGAGGAGAAGTTGCAAATTATGAAGGATTTTGAATGCCAGTGTTTTCAATATTTGATTCTAGTGGTGATAGGGATCCACCAAAGTTTATTGAGTTAAAGGGGTGACATGGTCAGACCTGGACATTAGAAAAATCATGTTGGTGATTGAATGAAGGATGAGGAGAATGTTGCAGTTTAATCTTTCAGCAGTCTATTGGAGTAGTGTAACCATTTGGTGATTAGAGCCAGTACCAGTTTAGAAACAGAAAAGAAGTAGAGAAGGGGCACGAATAGATGATGTTGCAAAGGTAAAATCAGCAGACTATGATAACAGATTGGATATAAGAGGTGAGAGAGAATGAGGAGGGCACAATGAGAGTGACTGGGAAGATGGTGGCTCCCTCAGCAGTAATAGAGAAAGTAGAATTGAACATATGACCTCCAACTCTGTTAGAATCTATCCAACAGCTTCTTAGGTCTGAGAGGTGCACAGTTTAGGTGAGAAAGAATGAAGCAGATACTGGCGGCTGTTAATTAGCTCAGGGCTGTTCCTCTGACCAGCAATGAGCTTAAGATTTATTTTATACAGTATTCAAAAAAAAACCTTTTCACACAAAGCACAAAGAAGTTTCACAGCTGTGCAGACATGCCAAGGTTACAGAATCACATCATGATTAGTATATGGTTTTACAGAGCACAACAGAGTACAATTACTCAAGGTAAAACGTTAGATCATGATTGACATGACTTACAAAAATTTCTCTATAAAGATTAAGCTGGATAAGAAAAAAATTTAAGGTTAGGAATGAGTCTCATTATTATCTGAAAGCTATTTCTGGGGAAAGTTTCTATATTTCTAGAGATAACTTTGTGAATAAGTTTTTCACATTATGTGTTGGAAAGAAATGGCAGAATGTTTAACTCTCTAGCTTGCCTGTTTTTGACCTTGACTGTCTAGGAGCCAACTCATAGCCTGGCAGCTTAATTTCTGCCTTATTATCTTGGAGAGAAAAACTGTTAACTCCTTAACAGCTGGTTTACTAAGAACTTAAAGCTTTCCTAAAAAACAAGATTATAATGCTTTCCAATAAGAAAAGGTATAGTTCATAAAAGGAATCAAAGAGAGGAGTCAAGATTTTTATCTTAGACACAACCATCCTGTCTGCATCCTACCTTACAGGGAAGAAAGATCAAACACACAGTGTTACCTGTCATTGATCTTGTGATGGGGTCCAGATTAAAATATCTATTATAGACTCTATTTCTCTCAATGACTTCCAATTATAAAAGGAGCCTCCAGGAGGGGTCAATTATTTTGGATTAACCATCCTGCTCACAGCACAGCCTTTCAGGCTTAGGCTTCCAGGATCAATCACAAAGCTGTATCAGCCATATTGATCTTGATGGGAATGCAGATAAAGTCTCTATCAAAGACCCTATTTCTCTAATTGGCTCCCAACACAACTCCAGATAGAATGATTTTCCCACTGTTTGACAAGAAGAAAGAATGATAGGGGCAGGAAGTGGGTCAGCTAAGTGGATTGAGAGCCAGTCCTAGAGATGAGAGTTCCTGGTTCAAATCTGGCCTCAGACACTTCCTGGCTATATGATCCTAGGCTAATCACTTAATCCCCCTTGACTAGCCCTAACCACTCTTCTGCCTTAGAACTAATGCACATTATTGATTCTAAAATGGAAGATAAGAGTTTTTTAAAATAAAAAATGAAAGAATAATGATGGAAGAAAGTTGATAAATCTGATTAAGTTTCTAATTTGCATACTCAACTTTTTCTTCTTTTGAAAAGTTTAGTTAGTACCTTAAAGTCAGAAATCAAGCACTAAATAGGAATGGTATAGTGAAGTAAGTTTTAGAGTCAAAATGAGATGAACTTGGACCAACGGCAGTTTTAATTAAGTGATGATGAAGTTCAGGGAGAAGTTTGTAGAAGGCAGTCTCATAACTGTGGCTGAAAGAATGACTCATACAAGAGGCAATGCTATCAATGGTGCAAGTATATTACCCATAGGGGCAACTTTAATCCACAAAGTGAAGTTCTAGGATAACATTCATTGTATGAAGGAAGGCAGATTCCCTAAAAGTTGGTGTTTGGAGGAAAGGCCTTGTTTACTCCTTGCTCTATGTCTGTGCTCCAGACCAGAGTTTTCAGGTCCCTTTTCTATGGATGAATTTATCTGAGTAAAACACTGAATTCCAATATTTTCCCAACTCTATTTCTGGTCTCAATCCATGAACCAATTTATCATTTAAGAAGCATTATAAATATTATCCAAGAATGTCCTTTGATTAGAGAATGGCTGAACAAATTATGGTATCTGCTGGTGATGGAATACTATTGTGCCCAAAGGAATAATGAACTGGAGGAATTCCATGTGAACTGGAATGACCTCCGGGAATTGATGCAGAGTGAAAGGAGCAGATCTAGAAGAACATTGTATACAGAGACGGATACTCTGTGGTACAATCGAACATAATGGACTTCTCTACTAGCAGCAATGCAAGCATCCAGAGCAATGCTGAGGGACTTATGAGATAGAAAACTAGCCACATTCAGAGGAAGAACTGTGGGAGTGGAAACACAGAAGAAAAACAACTGCTTGAACACGTGAGCTGATGGGGATATTATTGGGGATGTAGATGCTAAACAATAACTCTAGTCCAACTATCAATAATATGGAATTAGGTCTTAATCAATGATACATGTAAAACCCAGTGGAATTGTGTGTCAGCTAAGGGGGGGGGTGGCTTTGGGGGAGAGGTAAAGAAAATGTAACTATGGGAAAATATTCAAAATTTTAAAAATTTAAAAAATCATAAAAATAAAATTGGCTTTCTGTTGAGAAAAATAAATAAGTAATTAATTGGTGTTAGCCAGCATTCTAGTCTTTATTTGATATTATATTATGATATGGAAGTTATCTTGAGTTCTTAGGGCTATACTAGGAAAAGGTAAATTCTATCAAGTGCTTTCAAACTAAAAAGCCTCTGAGATATCAACCATATACTAGTAGGACCAATTACAGAGTATAACCAGAAGCTTGGATTCTGTGTCAAATCAAGTTGTTATTATGCATTTATTAAGTGTCTACTATGTTCCAGGTACAATGCTTATTACTAGGGCTATAAAGAATGGTCAAAACAGTTGAGAAGATTAAAATTGATTCTGTATTCTTTTCATATTGATCCTTTTAACAAGCAATTGATTTTTTTTCTGTGTTGCTTTTAAACTATAACTGCTTAAGTCATGGTTCTTTGTTTCTGAACTTAGTTTAGAATTTAGTTGTATTGGGTTAAGTTTAGAAATCCATATTTCCTGTTAATTATTGATCTTTTCTTGTCCCAAGAAATATTTTCACCGGCCTTGAAGGCTGTAAGAGAAAGAAAGGGAGTTGGGCCTGTTACTTCAATTACAAAGCTGTCTTTCAAGTATGTCTGATTTGCTGACCAAAAGTCTGGGCCACTGTCTTCTACCTGAACTCCTACGATGAGTTCTTAAAGTCATGAGAGAAGAAGGAGGACCCTTGCTGGCTTCTGTTACCAGATTTCCAGTTAATCATGTTGTTCCCTGTGCCTCAGCTATGTAACCAATCACAATTTCTTAAATCCATGATGCTACCAATCTCATATCCAATGATGCCATTTTCCTCTATTCTTTCTTCTGTTTTTATAAAAATGTCTTCTACCCCCAACATGGGTCTTTGGACTACCTAAGAGGCCAGAAGATCTTCTTTATTGGTGTGTAGAGCCCTCATTAATAAGATATAACTTTGCTCACTGAAGCCTCTCTCAACTTATCCTCTTATTAAAAATTCTACTGTTACAGTCTCTGTTCTCAAGGAGCTCACATTTCTAATGGAGGGGACAACATGCAAAATACACACATATGTGTGTGTATATATACATATATTCACACATATATCCATATCTATGTACATATGATATATAATATATACTAGATATATATGCTGATATTTTATCAGCATGCATATCATCCTCAATATATAAAGATGGTCCTCCATTAGTCTGTCTAGATGTTGCTCAGAGGAAGGCATTAATAAAATACATAATTCCAGACTCTTTTCTTCCTCTAGGAAACAGAAGACTATGACCATGAGGCTGGTCACTCTGCTCTCCACAGAGAAGTGTTTCTAGGTTATAAGCATATTCATTTATCTCATTAAATACTGTTAGACTAGGTGAAAGAAAATTTAAGTTCAAATTGTAACCTGATCACTATTTTTTAACAGTCAAGGAAAGATCTATGCTATACATCTGAGACAGTTATATAATTTCATGCCATGTCAAATTATATTATATTATGCATAGAATTTCAAAGGAGTTAACAGTTACAAAATATTTTATTAACTTTAAATTGCTATAAAGATTCCAGCTATCACCATCATTATTATTATAGGATTGTAGAGCTAAAATGGACTTTAAAAATCTTTGGAGGGCAGCCAAGTGGCTCAGTAAATTGAGAGCCAGGCCTAGAAATGGGAGGTCCTAAGTTCAAGTCTGACCTCAGAATACTTCCAACTGTGTAACCCTGGGCAAGTTACAAAGGTAAGGGTTTGCTTTTTAAAAAAAAATCATATAGTCTATCCTCCTTCTCTTGGAGATAAAACAACATTGGCACAAGGAGGATAAGTGGAGCACAGCTAGTTAAGAGTAGAAGTGGTACTAGAATTCTCTTCCCCTATCCCCCATCTATTTTTGTATTATTCTATTACATGTTTTAAGTAGAATGGACATGGTAATAAAAATAACTTTTAAAAATCTTAAAACTTTTTTCCCTTTGTGCCATATTTTTGAGTTTTTATTTCAAACACAGAATAGTGGATTTTTTTTCTAAAACTATTATAGTGCTTTTTCAGTTATGTATTTCATTGTAGAGTAAAAAGACAATTTATTGTGAACTTGCCATTGGATATCATGGATTCACCAATCTGTTGTAGTGAAGAGTGTGTGTGTGTGTGTGTGTGTGTGTGTGTGTGT
>NC_058132.1:231837489-231864419 GCF_016433145.1 Gracilinanus agilis | reverse complement strand
AGAGAGAGAGAGAGAGAGAGAGAGAGAGAGAGAGAGAGAGAGAGAGAGAGAAAGAGAGAGAGAGAGAGAGAGGCTTATTCTGCTTCATGAATAAGACTATTATGGAAACAAACATTTTCAAAGACAGAACTATGTTCTATAAACTAGGCTTTTATTACCTTTATTGTGAAGCTTTGTCCCTACCTTTAGCAAATGTTATTTTTTCACAAATGTTAAGATATAACTTGGAAGCTTTCCAGAATCAATATTCACAGGGAACATGACCAGAGCTTGCTTTTTTTAAAAGTGAGCCAAGTTGTAGGGCCTTAAGTATTCCACATTCACTCCCCGTGGCTGGCACACAGTGTGCTATTTCACCTAACACACAAAAGAAAGTCAAAATGGTCAAATCAGTCTGCTCAGCACTTTGAAGGAACTCATGTGGGGTTACTTCTCTCCAAACAAAAAAAGAATTTCATCACAATAACCTGATCCTGAATGCTGCCCAGTACTCTACAAGTGATCAGCATGGGGGAAACCAATTGACCAGGAGAAACCAAGAACACCGACACAAAGATAGAAGTTGCCCATTTTTGGTCCTGAAAGATTTACTGCCATTTTATACATGGTTTTTTAACAAATGATTAGGAAGTCTAGAAAATGTAGTTATTTCTTATACAAAATTGGACACTTAATAGATGAAGTTTTATGACTGCAAGAAGAGAGATGACTTATAAATGCCACAAATAGTTACCTCTAGTTTAGCTGTGTTCATGTAGAGAAAAAATAACAAAAGAATTTTTTAAAAATAAATCATATTTAGTTCTTTAGGATTATAACTTTGCATCAAATATATTCTTAATCTTTGCTCAGTCTAATAAGAAAATAAGATTATGTTCCCTGAACACACACCAAATGAAGAAAGGGAGAAGTGGACCAGACATTGGCAAAAACAGCATAAGATAAAATTTATCCCAGGTAACATACTGAATCAATAAGCTATCAATCAATCAACAATTATTTATTAAGCATTTATAATGGGCCAAATACTGTGTTAAATCCCTACTTACAAGAAGGTTACATTCTAAATGGGGAAATAATAAGGACATATATAAGTATGTAGAGAATGAATAAAAAGAGAATAAATAAAAACAATACAACATAAAAATCTCTTTTGAGAAAGAGATGGCAGTGCTTGAGATGAATTTTGACAAAAGAGAAAAGGATAAAGAGTTTGGAATAGGAGTTCTAATGTTGTGTGTGAGCAACAGAGAGAAAGTTAGACATAATTGAGAGTTGCTTGTTATTGTAAATATGCCTGATTTTGGTGGGAAAATATATGCTTCAAATAACACTTAATCAGAATATAAGCTAAGTGAAGTAGTGTACTTCATAAAGCGAGTCTGGACACCCAGAAGCTCAGATTAATGGAACCAACATTTAATTATAATTGCACCTACAGGCCAGGGCAATTTCCTAGTGAAAGCTGCACCAAGCTGAAATTACAATGCAGTTTTTATAGGGTGCAAGATACAAAGCAAACAATGTTCACAAATGAGACATAACCTTGATGAAGCAAGCAAACTTTATTGTCAGGAAGCTATTTTGGTTAGTAGTGTGGGGTCCAGGACTTTGCATCGTATATCTTATCCTGGACTATGAGATAGTAAAGGGAGTTACTTTCTCATGGATCCTAACTGTGTTATTTTGGTCCTGAGTTGACTGACCTTCACAGAAAAGCTCATTTCTGGTTTCTATTTTCCCCAGGGAAAAAAAAACAGGTTTTGTGAATGATGACTTAGTTTACCTCACTTCACTAAGAAATATTTATTGTTATTAATTATCTGCTAGAATGGTTGTTAAGTTGGTAAATCAATAAACATTTTGTGAGCACCAGTTCTGTGCTAAGCACTCTCCAGAACTCTTTATAAAGATAAAAAGCAGATCTTGCCCCCAAGAAGCTTATATTCTAAAGGGGGAGACAGTATACTACTATGTACAAAAAAGTTGTATCCAAGATAAATAAGAAATTATTACTAGAGGGAAGGCACAGAATTAAGGGATATCAGGAAACATTTCCTGTAGCAGGTGAAATTTTAGATGGAACTTGAAGGAAGCTGGGGGAAGACATGAGGAGGGAGAGCATTCCAGGCATGAGGGAAAAAGCAGTGATAAATTCTCAAAATCAAGGGATGGACTATCTTGTTTGAGAAACAGAAAGGAAAGATGTCTCATTGTATTGAAGAGTACATGTTGAAGAGTAAGGTTTAAGAAGACTGGAAATATAGGAGGTTCTAGGACGTGAAGAACTTTGAATGCCAGAAAAATAAAAAAATAAAAACCACATTTTATGTTTAATCCTAAAAGCAATAGGGAGCCACTGAATTTTATTGGAAGATTGAAGTTGAGCTTTAGAAAAATCATTTTTGTGGCTGAATAGAGAATGGATAGAAATGGGGAGAAACTTGAGATAGATAGCCCCAAAAACATATTGCAACAATTTAGACAAGAAATGATAAGAGCCTGCACAAAAGTAACAGAAGTGTCAGAAGAAATTACAAAGGTGAAATTGACAAACCATAGTAATAGGTTGGATATTGGGGGTGAGAGAGAGTGAGGATTCCAGGGTGACTCAGCTGGTGAGACAGAAAAACTTGGAGGATGGTATTTTCTTCTAGAGCAGTGATTCCCAAAGTGGGTGCCACCACCCCCTGGTGGGTGCTGCAGCAATCCAGGAGAGGAGGTGATGGCCACAGGTGCATTTGGGGGCAGTGAATAACTGTAAGGGGGTGGTGATAGTAAGTGACAGGGGGTGCTAAGTAATATTTTTTCTGGAAAGGGGGCGTTAGGTCAAAAAAGTTTGAGAACCAATGATCTAAAGTAACAGAGAAAGTAGAAGGGAGGGAGAAAGAAAACCTAAAGAAAGGAGAGTATCAGGGAGGAGAGTGATTAGCAGTGTCTAAGGAGAATGAGGATTGAGAAAAGGTCATTGGATTTGAAAACTATGAGATCATTAGTAACTTTGAAGAGAAAGGTTACAAAAAACAGATAGATAAATGGACAAATAAAATCATAACTAGATGGATAAATGAATGAATAAACAAATAAACACGATTTTTCAGAAATAAATTACAAGAGGAAGTATTCATTCTTTCAGACTAAAATGTTAGGTAACAATATTCAAGAACACTTCATTTGAACTCTTGGGCAATTTTCATGATAGATTTTTCATCATCATTATCATCAATAAGAGAAGAACTTCTTAAGGTCCTTTCCAATTTTCAAGTTCTATAGTTCTTTGATTCTCTGATGTTTTAATATCTATGATTCTACAGTAACACCTTATATATCCAGCATCATAAGGAAATGTGCATTTTCACGACTGAAATTTCTGAACTACTGAAGTTTAACCTTTTAAAGATCAAATATTTTCTCTGCTATAATCTTTCCAGGTAGACATATTCCTAAAATATGTTATTTGCTTCTTTGTCTTCTTAAGCAGAGGATACTGAGTAGTTTGACCTTTTCTTGAAGATTCAATGTCATTATTTTTAACTTGTTATTAGAGGAAGATATGGCTACATGTCCTTAAAATGAATGGCTCCAGACTGGTGTGGGAATTTGTCTATGTTGTTTTTTGTTGTTGTTTTTTTTTCACCAGCTTCCAGTTCAATCTGATTTGAAATGAAAAAACAGATAATCAAGTTTGTAAGACTGGGACCTATGAATGAAAGGCTTTAAGGGAGAGTCTGGCACCTTTTATGTGCCAGAAATTATACTAGGTATTGAGGATATAAAGACAAAAATGAAAGAGTCGCATCATTTTATTTTTCCAAACTAGATTTTAAGTATTTCATAACTTTCTTATCCTAATATAGTATATATCATAAGCAACAAGGGTCTTTCCCCAAGATAACAAATTTAAAGGGGACTCAATTTAGAGGATAAGGGTTCTGATAGTACTCATAGTCTTTTGTTACCAAAGAAAAAAAGCTGAGTTAATATATAGTTAGCAGTAATAATTAGCTAGAATAGGAAGATACCAGAAAAAAAAAGTTTGGGGTGTGCAGCTTCTTTTCTTCTTCATTCACTTTCCCTCCTCTCTCAACTTGTTGGCCTTTTTAGCAGCAGCCTCACCTTAATATCCCAGGGTTCCTATCTTAATGCAATGGGATGGTGTCCATCTCTCTCTCCTCCCTGCACCTCATCATGCAGTACAGTTCAGTCTCACAGAAGAATGTTAAGACAGGCAGTCTAGTTAACATTATCCTTTTGGTGGCTATGAAAGCCATCCCTATAGCAAGTATAAAATGTACTACACACTTTCTGGATGTTTAGTCTTATCTAGAAAGCAGGTAACAAATTTACTAAACTGCAGTTATTTTGCAGAGCAGGGAACACAAATAAGCATCCAAAGCCAGTGGATAAAAATTACATTCTTAATATAAAGACTGGCTACAATCACAAGAAATAATTCCTTCCTATCTAGCTGTAAAGAAAGCTTTGCCTGGATTAAACCACTGCCCTTCTTTGTCAACCCCAGACCAGAATGTATAAAAACATAAGACAGACTGTGGAAGGCCAAGAGGAAAGATGTAAGGCAGGACTGGATAGGAAAGGTGTGTTTCTGACACATATGCCACTTGGGATTTCTTGCAAAAGCATGATTTAAAAAGATAAATTTGCCTCATATTACAAATGGTCCAAAGTTGCCATTCATCAAATCACTAATCTTTTCTCTCTACCTTTCAAAAAACACTTGAATGGCTATTGTCTCCTTCAGAGAACAGTGCCAGATGGGGCATTCTTTTTAAACACTATCATATCACGGGGAGGTCTGACAAAGAAGTATTTTTACATTTATTTTCCCCATTGTTAGTTACTGTTAAGTATAATCATACTGCCCAATCTTACCATTTCAAGGAGAGCTAAGAGATCACCTAATGCTACCATCAGTGAATAGCATTGCCTAAGAAGAGTCTGACAAGTGCCTTTGCAGCTCCTGCTTAAATAATTTCTTTAATGGGTAACTCACTGTTCACAGATCAGTTTACGCCATTTTTAAGTGAAAAAGTTTATATTTTGGTTTTTTAAATTACACATAATAACAATTTTAAAACTAATTTCTTTTAAATTCTGAGTTCTGAATTCATTTTCTTCTCCCCCCCCCTTTGATAAGACAAGCAATTTGATTTGAATTATATACAAACAGTCATGCAAAACATATTTCCGTGTCATCTATGTTATAAAAGAAAACATAAACATAAAAAGAAAAGGAAAAGGAAAAGAAAATTTTCTCAAAATGGGATACTTCAATCTGCATTTAGATTCCATCAGTTGTTTGTTTTGAGATGGATAGCATTTTTCATCATAACTTCTCCAGATTTTTCTTCCATCATTGTATTGCTGATAATAACCAAGTCCTTAACTGTTTATCATATATTGTTGTTATTTTGTACATTGTTCTTCTGGTTTTGCTCACTTTACTTGCATCAGTTCATATATCAGTGATTCCCAAAGTGGGCGCCACCGCCCCCTGGTGGGTGCTGCAGCAATCCAGGAGAGGAGGTGATGGCCACAGGTGCATTTGGGTGCAGTGAATAACTGTAAAGGGGTGGTGATAGTATGTGACAGGGGGCACTAAGTAATATTTTTTCTGGAAAGGGGGCAGTAGGCCAAAAAAGTTTGGGAACCACTAAGTCTTGACATGTTTTTCTGAAACCAGCCTGCTCATTTTTATTTTAGCACAAGAGTATTTCATCACAATTATTTACCATAACTTCTTCAGTCATTTCCTCAAATGATGGCATCCCCTCAGTTTCCAATCCTTTGCCACCATACAAAAAAAGCTGCCATAAATAGTTTTGTGCATATACATTTTTTCCTTTTCTGTTAAATCTTTTTGGGATACTGTGTAATTAGAATTTTGAACCCCAGGACTCTCTCTCCCAGCATCCCACTTTCATTCTCACATTGCATCCTTACATTTTGGAGACAAAGTTTTTGTGTGACCCTGTCACTCTCTTTTCTCCTGAAAACTCTGATGTGGAGGTGGGGTGAGGTGAGAGGCAGGAGGATTTTTCTCAGGAGTTTTTTACTCAGGTTTTTATTTCCTTTACTTTAAGTGATTATTAATAAACTTTATAAAATATAATACTTGGAGTTATTGGGTATTAATATTAATCTTACATTACAGACCTAGTAGAGGTATTGCTAAATCAAAAGGGAATGCACAGTTTTTAAAGTCCTTTGGACACAGTTCTAAATTGTACTCAAAGATGGTTGGATCAGTTAAAAACTCAGCCAACAATGTGATAGTATGCAAATTTTTTTCACATTCACTTCAACATTTGTCATTTTCCTTTTCTGTCATATTAGTTTACCTGATAGGTAAGAAGTGGAATCTGTTATTTTAGATTTCTTCTTTAGAATATTTCCTGTTTATATCCTTTGGCCATTTATCAGCTAAGAAATTAATTATATTTTTATAAATTTAACTCCTTTATATACTTGAGAAATGAAAACAATCAAAGAAACTCCCTACAAAAAAAATTTCCCCAATTTTCCACTTTCCTTCAAATCTTGACTGCATAATTGTATTTGTGCAGAATCCATTTTGCATATGTAATGTTCTCTATCATTTGTTTGGTTATAAATTTTCCCCTTATTTATAGATTTGACAGGTAAAATATTCTACACACCCCTAGTTTCCTTAAGCTATTACCCTTTATCCCATTTTTAAAATGTTATATTTTCCAGGTTACCTATAGATACAATTTCAATAATTGTTTTCTGACATTTTGTGATCTATGTTCTCTTTCTCCTCTCTCCAAACCCTCATGCCTAAAAGGGTAAGTGATATGACATAGGTCATATATATACATTATCATGCAATATATATTTCTCTGTCATGTTGCGAAAGAGGACATATATCGCTCATACTAGAAAATAATTCATGAAGGAAACAAAGTTAAGAATGGTATGCTTCAGTCTGCATTCAGACACCATCAGTTCTTTCTATGGCAGGGGATAAATCATGTACCCATTTTGACCTGTCTTGGTATATGATATGAGATGCTGGTCTATACCCAGTTTCTGCTGAACTGGTATCCAGTTTTCCCAACAATTTTTGTCAAATATTGAGTTCTTGTCCCAAAAGCTTGGATCTTTCTGTTTATCAAACATTACATTACTAATGACCTTTACCACATTTTATTGTGAATCTAAGCTGTTCTGCTGATCCACTACTCTATTTCTTAGCCAGTACCAGATTGTTTTAATGACTACTGCTTTGTAATATAGTTTGAGATATGTACTAGCAGGCCAACTTCCTTAAAACTTGGTGGTGTTTTTTTTTTCATTGATTCCCTTGATATTTTTAACCTAAATGAATTTTGTTATTATATTTTCTCTACATATACTCCTATATATATAAAATATATATTCCTATACATATTTTTCTACCTCTATAAAACAATTTTTGGTCATTTAATGCTAAGGCACTGAATAAGTAAATAAGTAAATTAATTTAGGTAGAATTGCCATTCCTATCATGGTTTGGCCTGCTCATAAGCAATGAGTATTTCTCTAATTATTTAGATCTGACTTTATTTGTATAAAAAGTACATTATAATAGTTTTCACATCATTCCTGGATTTGCCTCAGCAGGTAGGGTCCCAAGTATTACATATTCTCTATAGTTATTTTACATTGATTTTTTTCCTTCTATCTCTGTTGGAAGTATCTAAAACTGCTGATGACTTTTGATACTTTATTTTATGCTCTGCAATTTTTTTATAAAGATATTTTATTTTTACCAATGATAAGTAACAACAAATTTCCACGTAAGTTTTTTTATGTGGAACTTATATGATCCACATTGCTCTTTTCCCTACCTAACCCCACCCCTCCCAGAGCTGGCAAGCAATTCAATCTAGTTACACATGTATTATCATGCAAAGCACATTTCCAGATTGTTTATTTTTGTAGGAAAATAATCATGTAAAACCAAAACCCCAAAATAAAAAAAAAAAAAGTGAAAAAATTATATGTTTTGATCCACATTTCAACTTCAACAGTTCTTTCTCTGCAGGTGGATAGCATTCTTTGTCATAAGTTTCTCAGAATTGTCCTGAATCATAGTATTGCTGAGAGTAGCTAAGTCTATCACAGCTGATCATTCCACAATCTTACTGCTACATTATACTTCTTGTTCTGCTTATTTCACTCTACATCAGTTCAAGTAGGTATTTTCAGGTCTTTCTGAAATCATCCTGTTCATCATTTCTTACAGCACAATAGTATTTCATCATTCATATACTACATAGTGTTCAGCCATTCTCCAATTGATGAACATCCCAATAATTTCTATTTCCTTGCCACCACAAAATGAACAGCTATAAATATTTTTGTGTAAGCAGGTTCCTTCCCCTTTTTTTAAATCTCTTTGGGATATAGACCTAATAGTGGTATTACTGGATCAGAGATTATGTGTTGTTTTATATCTCTTTGGTCATGGTTCCAAATTTCCCTCCAGAATGGTTGGATTTTCAGTTCACGACTTCTATAACTTTTTAAAATTTGATTCTCCAACATTCCTCAAGAATACCATAATATTGTCTGCAAAGAATGATAGTTTCATTTCCACATTGCCTATTCTAAATTTCTTTATTTCTTTATTTTCATATCTTTTTGCCAGAGCTGGCATTTCTAGCACAATATTGAATAATATTGGTAATGGGGGCATTTCTAGCACAATATTGAATAATACTGGTAATAGTGGGCATTCTTGCTTCACCATTAATCTTAATTGGGAAGGTTTCTAGTTTGTCCCCATTACATACAATACTTGCTGATGGTTTTAGATAGATATTACTTATTACTTAAAGAAAAGTTCCATTTATTTCTATACTTTCTAGTATTTTAATAGGAATGAGTACTATGTTTTTTCAAAAACTTTTTTGCATTTATTGAGATAATCATATGATTTTCATTGGTTTTGCTATTGATATGGTCAATTATGCTAAGAGTTTACCAAATATTGAACCAGTTCTGCATTCCTGGTATAAATCCAACCTGGTCATAAAACATGATCTTTGTGATATATTGATATAGTCTACTTGCTAGTATTTTAATTAAAAATCTATCAATATTCATTAGGAAAATTGGTCTATAGTTTCTTTCTCTGTTCTTGCTCTTCCTGGCTTAGGTATCAGCACAATATTTGTCTTATAAAATGAATTTTGGAGGACTCTATCTTTGCCTATTTTCCAAAATAGATCATATAGTATTGGAAGTGATTGTTCTTTAAAGGTTTAGTAGAATTTCTTTTGTAAATCTCTCTGGTGCTAGGGATTTTTTTTTTAGGGAGCTCACTTATGGTTTGTTTGATATCATTTTTTCTAAAACGGATGTATTTAAATATTCTATTTCCTCTTCTGTTAATCAGAATGATTTATATTTTTAAAAATATTAGATTACCAAATTTAGTATAAAATTGAGCAAAATTGATTCCATTAATTATTTTAATTTCCTCTTCATTGGTTAAGAATTCACTCTTTTCATTTTTATATTGATAATTTGGTTTTCTACTTTCTTCTTTAAACCAAATTTACTAATTGCTCACATATTTGGCTTTTTTCATAAAACTAACTCCTAGTCATATTTATTAGTTTAATGGTTTTCTTATTTTCAATTTTATTAATCTCTCCATTGATTTTTCAGGATTTCCAGTTTGTTTCTTAATTGAGGATTGTTATTTGTTCTTTTCTAGTTTTTTTAAGTTACATATCCAATTTATTGATCTGCTCTTTCTCTACTTTATTGATTTACACAATTAGTGGTAATAATTTTTCCTAAGTGCTGCTTTAGCTGCATTTCATAAATGTTAATATCTTGTCTCATTGTTGTCAGTCTCTTTAATTAAAATGTTAATTGTTTCTATGATATGTTCTTTGACCCATTTATTCTCAGGATTAGCTTATTTAGTTTCCAAATAATTTTTAATCTATGTTTACATGGCCCTTTGTTAAATTCAATTTTATTGCATTATAATATCAAAAGGTTGCATTCAATATTTCTGTTTTTTGCATTGGTTTTAAAGTTTATAAAAGATATACTTTTATAAACATACGTGTATGTTCAATTTTGTGTAGGTGTCATTAACTGCTAAGAAAAAGGTATATTCCTTGCTATTCCCATATCTGTTATTTCTAACTTTTCTAAAATTTAACTTCTTAACTTGCTTTTCTTTTAAATTTTTTGATTAGATTATCTGGTTCTCATAGGGTCCCCCATTAGAATATATTTATCTATTTCTTCTGTAACTCCTCTAACTTTTCCCTTAAGAATTTGGATGCTATAAAATTTGGTGCATAAAAGTTTGGTATTGATCTTACTTCATTGTTGATGGTACCTGTTAATAAGATGTATTTTCTCTAGTTACCTCTTTTAATTATGTTTATCTTTGCTTTTCCTTTGATTGAGATCATGATTGCTATCCCTAACTTTGTTTTTACTTCATATGAATCATAATGTGTTTTTCTCAAGTCTTTCATCTTTATTCTGTATATGACTCTCTGCTTCAAATGTGTTTCTTGTAAACAGTATATTGCCAGATTCTGTTTTTTAAACCACTCTGTTATTCACTTCTTTTTTTATGGGTGAATTCGTCCCATTCACATTCATAGTTATGATTATCAACTATGTATTTCTTTCCATCCTATTTTCCCCTTGTTTTAGTTCCCTTTCTTTCCTTTTATTTTTGTCTTTCCTCAAAATTCTGTTTTGCTTCTAACCATATCCTCTCCCATTCTGCCATCCCTTCTATCAACCCAACTTTCTTTTATCCTCTTTCTCTCCTGCTTCCCTGTAAGGCAACTTAGATCTCTATACACAATTGAATGTGTATGTTATTCCCTCTTTAAGACAATTCCAATGAGAGTAAGGTCCTGCCAACACCACCCCCCATCTTCCTTCCACTATAAAACTCTTTCTTTATCACCTCTTTTATGAGAGGTAACAGCCTAGGCTACATCTCCCTTTCCTATTCTTCAGGTTCATCCCTGTTTATGCCACTTTTCCACTACTCACTTTTTAGGGAATTCTCTCCTATGTTGAACAGAATCTATTTCTGTAATATCTACACATTGATCTTAGTTTTGTACTACACAAAAAAAATTAACAGTTTTTATGAATATTTGAAGGAAGATATGACGTTTGAATAATCTTTTTTCCAGGAAAAACAGGGCCAGATCTCTCCACTCACATAGTCACTGGCCTATATCAGGCTTTCATCATCTTTTACCTGGATTATTTCAACATCCTTAATTGTTCTCCTTACTTCTTGCCACTCTTTTTACAAATCCATTCTGCAACTAGTCCTAAATCACAGAGCACCACATTGCTCAAAAAGATGTGGCAGTTACCTATTGCCTGTAGGATAAAATGCATAGGGGCAACTAGGTGGCTGAGTATCCAGGCTCAGAGATTGTAGGTCCTGTGTTCAAATCTGACCTCAGGCACTTCCTAGTTGTGGGACTCTGGGCTCTTAACTTAACCCTAATTGCCTAACCGTTACAACTCTTCTGCTCCAGAATCAATATTTAGTGTCAATTATAAAACAAAAAGTAAAGAATATTAAAAATTCTTTACTTGTGTTGATCTTTTATATAAACAACATTTAGTGGAAATTATCTAAACTGGTAAACTTCAGCAAAGTACTCTCCCCACTAAACATAATCAAGAAGCAATACATAGAACTAAGTCAGACCTCAGATCATATTTGTTTATATGACCCATAAACCTCATTGAGATATTTAGACAAAACATATCAACACATATATTACATTTGCTTATGAACATATTTTTTCTTCCACACTCCACTCTGAATACAATGTAATCACATTAAAGGCAGAGCCTTGTCCATTTTCATCTCTGCATTTCTAGTACCTATCACATTGCCTTGCAGATTTTAAGAATTTAATAATTTTTTAATTTAATAGGAAAAAAAACAGGAGCAAAGACTTGGGTAGAATGTAAGACAAAAGTTACCATCTCTACTTCATCTCTTTCAGTGTTTCCTAGGGTTCCCTTCAATTTTATTGAAGCTTGGGAATTCAGAAAAAATTGTTCGAAACAAACTAAATATCAGGAGAAGATAAGACTTTCTTTTTAGGGAAAGGAGTTGTAGAAGGCACAAATGGTAAGTAAAACTGGAGGAAAAAAACCTAGATTTTTGTGTGCCAGACATAGAAATGGCTACCTGTCTGAATAATATGTGAATTGAACATATATTAATAAACTTCAAACATATAGGCTAGGCAGCTTCACAAAGGAGTAATAATACTTCCCATGAGAAAGAAAGAATCCTATCAGTCTGACTCCTATCTTGGGCTTGTGGTTTAGGTTTTTTTAAGTAAAAAACTTTACATTTGCCCCTATTATATTTCATTTTATGATGTTTAGTG
Source organism: Gracilinanus agilis (assembly GCF_016433145.1). NCBI lineage: Eukaryota > Metazoa > Chordata > Mammalia > Didelphimorphia > Didelphidae > Gracilinanus > Gracilinanus agilis. Next base: position 231,851,973 of record NC_058132.1, on the reverse strand, counting down.
TAAATCTCTAGGCCAGAGGTCAGCACCTAATGGAATCAAGGAAGGCCAAATCTGAACTGTTTTATTTTTATAACCTAGAAATCTAATAATGTTTTATCTGGATGACTGTCCAAAGATAGATAAAGGCTCTAGCCTCTCAAGATCCTTTTGCATCCCAATTTTTGTTATTTAATGTTTTAGCGATCCACTCCACCTTTGTGTCATCTGCTGAATTGACAACCATGCCATTTTTGCTTTTATTTAAGTCATTGTTAAATGTGTGAAATAGCAGAAAACCAAACACAGATCCTATGGCAGGGGTCAGCAACGTATGGCTCTCAAGCCATATCTGGCTCCACCTCCCAACCAGACAGTCCCGGCAGAGCCCCAGGATGTGCCCCAGGGGGCCCTTCAGCCCCCGCCCCATATTCCAGCGCCTTCCACCTCCATCCTCCTCCTTCCGCAGGCGTTTATGGCTCTCACGGCCAAAAAGGTTGCTGAATGTTGTCCTATGGGATCTTACCTGGAGACCTTCTGCTTCATTGACATTGAATCATTACCAACTTCTCTTTATTTTATTTATAAATTTGATTAATCTTTATAGTTTTATTAGTATATCATCCTTCAATAAATTTTATTTGTGTTTTTATTTTATTTTTCATATTCCATTAATGGAGTCTTTTAATATTTTAATTTGAATTCCTATTTCTCTGATATTCTCATACCTCAGAAAAATCTAGAGTAACTTGAAGTATGGTCAATTTTAGTTCAATCTAATATTTTAATTCTCATCTTATCTTTATACAATAGATGCTTTTTTGAGATAATATATTGGTAACATGTATTTTTTCATTCTAATAATAAGCCTTTTGATTTAATCCAATTTGTCAGATTTTTGAGGTTTCTAATTTCCTTGATGTTTAATATTATTTTGAGAATATCCTATAGTTTTGCCTCTGATGAAATTTCAGTTGCTATCTTTGAGTAAGGCATTGAAGATATGAGTTCTTTTATAACCTCTCATTCTACAATCTATGGTAACCTCTCCAAGATTTTCTTTCCCTACACACACATGCACAGGAAGAAGAATCTGATAATTGCATAAAATTAACAATTAAGAAATAGAAACTAAAAAGAGAAAAATTGTTAAACAAAAGAATAAGATCTCAAGCATCAATAGCTTCTTTGGAAATGAAGATCAAAGTACAAATTAAAAGACAATAAAATTAAAACATCCACTTATAAAACTTTAATTAAAAACATAAAATGAACTTAAGCCTGAAAAGAGGAGTTTGGAGTTTTTATTAGAGAAGCTTAAAAGATGTTTTAAAAATTGAACGAGAGAGTTTGAGGAAAAATTATAAATAAATAAAAACTTTGGAAAAATACAGACAACTATAAAAGAAAGTTTGAACAACTGAAAAAAAGAAATCCAGAAAACTCACCGAATAAAATAATTAATCAAAAATTCGAATTAGGTAATAGGAAGTGAATAACTTCTTAAGACAATAAGAAATAATAAAAACTAAATGGAAAAATGGAAAAAGGAAATATTACAAAAGCAAATGACCTGCAAAACAATTTGAGAAGAGACAACAAAAGAATTATTGCACTACCTGAAAGTTATGATACAAAAAAGATTTTAAATACTCTTTTTATTAAAGAAAATCACTGGAGGCAACTAGATGGCTGAGTGGATAGGGAACCAGGCCTGGAGATGGCAGGTCCTTGACTGAAATCTGGCCTCTGTACTTCCTAGCTGTGTGACCTTGAGCAAGTCACTTAAACTTCATTGACTATCTCTTACTCTACTTCTGCCTTAGAATCAATATGAGTTATTGATTCTAAGATAGATGATAAAGTTTTTTTTAATTCCCCTAAAGTTACAGAACTAGAAAATAAAGTAAAACTTGAAAGAATTTATCAATCATTACCTGTAAGGGATCCCAACAAAAAAACTCATAAGAACATTATAGCTAAGGTTTGTAACTTCCAGGTTAAGAAGAAAATACTAAAGGCAACAAAAAAAATAATTTAAATATTGTGGAGATATAATAAAAACATCACATAATTTAGGAGCTTTTACTTTAAAATAATGAAGAGCATGGAATAAAACATTTCAAAGAGGAAAATAATCTATATAACAAAGTAGAGTATCATCATACAAGTAAAGAAATTATTATTAAAAGAAATAAAGAACTTTCAAATATTCTTGAAGAAAAGAACTGAATGGAAAAAACTGATATACAAGAATGAAAAGAAAGACAAGAAAGAAACTTTAGAGACCAATTATAAAGGATTTAATAGAGTCACAATGTTTACTCCTCATATGAGAAAATGGTATATTTGAATATAAAGAATTATATTATTAATTGGGTGGTTTGAAGGAGCATTTATAGTTAGAAACCTTGAGATTGAATCAAATAGAATGAATTAAAAACTAAAATGAAATTGGAAAAGAAGAGATAAATTAGAATAATCATGTATATAAAAGTGATATGAATGAAAGGCATATTAAAATGAAGGGAAGGAGAGGATGGAGTAATGCTAAAGTTAGTATCTTATTCTCACTGGATGTAGGTAAAAGAGGATAATACTTAGATATAGGAGGGTAAACTTTTTTAACTTATAAGGAGAGAAGAGAGAAAAGAATAAAGATTAAATGAGGGACTCAGAAGGATATATATATATATATATATATACATACATATATATCATATATAAACAATATGTGGTATATAAACAATCTGTAATTCACAGTGAGAAAATATATATACATATATATATATATATACATAAATATGAAAATAAAAGGGGAAGGAGGTAAAACAAGGGTGGGAATTATAGAGATTGTTTATAATACCAAATACAAGGATAATAAAGGGATAAGAGAAAGACTCATAGAAAGGTAGATAGATTAACAACTAGAGGGGAAGAGGACTAGACAAAGGGTAGAAACTTAGAAGGGTAAGGGAGGAAAATAAAGGAACCGAATGTTTAGAGATGTAGTGTTTAGAAGAAAATTAGACTTTTGAGGAGAAATAAGATACAAAGAGAACAAAGAAGGAAAAACAATAAAGAAAACTACAATGGAGTGAAATACACAACTAATAATTATAACTTTTAATGTGAAAAATGAATTTACTCATAAACCAAACTGATAACAGAATAGATTAAAAACAAACACCCAACAGTATATTATTCACAAGAAGCAAATTTTTAAATGTGAGTCCCACATACAGTAAAAATAGAGAAATGGAATAGAATATGTTATGATTTATCTGACAAAAAAATAGTAGGAGGAGAAATAATGATCTCAGATAAGATTAAAGCTAAAAGAAATCAAAATAAAAGAGATATATGGAACACTAAAAATGTACCATAGATGATGAAGCATTATCATTACTAAACATATATGCAACAAATGTTATAACATCCAAATTTTTTAAGGAAAAGCTAAAGAAATTAAAGGTGGAATTAGATAACAAAACTATAATAGTGGGAGATTTAAACTTTCCCCTCTCAAAGTTGAATAAATCTAATAAAAAATAAATAAGAAAGAAGTTAAGGAAATAAATAAACTTATTTAAGCTAGATATGATGGATATCTGGAGAGAAATGTATGAGAATAGAAAGAAATATACCTTTTCTTAGCTGTACATGGTAGCTTTACAAAGACTGACAATATATTAACAAAAAAATTATAATCAAATTCACAAAAGTAGAAGTATTAAATGCATCCTGTTCAGATCATAATGCATTTAAAAATCACATTTAAAATGGACCATGAAATCACAAAATAAAAATTCCTTGGAGATTAATAACTTAGTCTTAAAGAGTAGGTTAAAGAACAAATCATAGAAACAATAATTTTATTTTTTAAAAATTACAATAATAAGACAACATACCAAAACTTATGTAATAGAGTAAAAGCATTAATTAGATGAAAATGTATATCTCTGGATGCTTATATCAATAAAACAGTGAAATAGATCATTGAATTGAGTAAACAACATTTAGAAAAAGAACAAATTAATAATCCACAATTAAAAGCTAAATTGGAAATCCTAAAAAAAAGGGTGAGATTACCAAAACTGAATTTAAGAAAACAATTGAATTAATAAATAAAATTTAGAGTTGTTTTTAAGGGGAAAAAATGATAGATAAATCATTGGTTAATATGATTTTAAAAAGAGAGAAAAAAACCAGATCACTAACATATAAAGTGAAAAAGATAATTTATCACTAATGCTGATGAAATCAAAGCAATCATTAAGGGTTATTTTGTCCAATTATATGCCAACAAATATAATAATTTAAATGAAATGGATGAATACTTACAAAAATATAAATTGCCTAAACCAACAGAGAAAGAAATGGAATATTTAAGTAAACCAATTATGGAAAAATAAATTTAGCGTGCTATAAAAGCAGTTTCTAAGAAAAATGGATAAGGACAGATGGATTCACAAGAGAATTTTACCAAATATTTAAATATCATCTAATTCTAATATTAAATAAATTATTTAGAACAATTGATAGAGAAAAAGTGGTACCACACTCCTTTTATGAAAAAAATATAGTACTTATACCTAAGCCAGAAAGAGTAAAAACAAATTATAAACCAATTTTACAAATGCATATGTATGCAAATATTCTAAATAGACAGAAAACTATAACAATATATTACAAAAATAAAAAACATTATGACAAAACAGGATTTATACCAGGTATGCAAGGATGGTTTATAAGGAAAATATTAATTTAATTGATTACATCAACAAAAATGTATCAAAAATTGTAATTAAATAAATAGGTGCAGAAAAAGCTTTTGACAAAATACAACATCCATTCCTATTTAAAAGACTTGAAAGTTTATGTATAAATGGATTTTCCTTAGATTAATAAGTAGATATTTTAAACTATTGGCAAACATTGTAATGGGGATTTGTTAGAAGCTTTCCCTAGAAGATCAGGAGTAAAACAAGGTCACCCTTTATCATCAATGTTATTTAATATTGCACTAGAAATACCAGCTATAGCAATAAGAGAAAAAAAAAAGAAATTTAAGGTATCAGAATGTACAAAGAGTAACTAAGAACTATCTCTTTTCTCTGATGATCTGATTAAATATTTATGTACAAATATGTATATAATTCTACAGATTCAACTAAAAAAGTATTTGAAACTATGAATAATGTTAGCAAAGTAGCATGATATAAACTATTCTGACATAAATCAGCTTATATGCTTATATATTTATGTATGTATCTAACAATGTTTTGCAAGAGATAGCAAGAGATAACTTTTTTAAATTAACCATTGATAGAATAAAATATCTATGAGTATAACTTCCAAAACAAATCCAAAAACTATATGAACATAACTATACAACACTTTTTATACAAATAAAGTTAGATTTAAATTACCGGAGAAATAATAATTTTTCATGGCTAAGTAGAGCCAATATAATTAAAATAATAATCCTACCTAAACTAACCTATTTATTTCAATGTCATCCAAATTTAATGATCCCCAAAAAACTTATTGAATTAGAAAAATAATGCAAAATTCATTTAGAAAAACAAAAGGTTTAAGAATATCAAAATAAATTATAAAAAATATTTCTAAAGGAGATCTAGTAGCTCCAGATTTCAAACTAAATTTTAGAGCAGCAATTTTCAAAATGATTTGGTACTAGCTAAAAATATAAAAATTGAACAGAATAGATATAAAATGTCAGAAAAGATTATAATAACCTTTTATTTGACAAAAGTAAAGATCCAAAGTTTTGAAATAAAAATTGACAATTTGGTAAAAATTCTTGGGAAAACTGGAAAGTCTACTAGAAACTAGGTAGAGACCAATATCTTCCACAATTTACCAAGATAAGCTCAAAATGGTTATGACAGGTATAAAGGAAGGTATAATAAAGACATTAAAAGAACAGGGAGCATATTACCTATTAGATTTATGGACAGAAAAAAAGAATTTATGAAGAAATAAGATATATATTATAAAATATAAAATGCATGATTTTGAATACATTAAATTAATTTTTATAAAATATTTTGTACAAATAAAACTAATGTAGTCAAGATTAGAATGAGAGTAATAAGTGGGGAAAATTTTATACACAATTTCTCCAATTGAGATCTCATATCAAAATATGTAGAGAACTTTGTCAAATATATAAGGATGTAAGCCATTCCCCAACTGATAAATGGTCAAAAGATATGAAAGGTTTTTGAATGAAGAAATCAAAATTTTATATAACTATATAAAATGCTTTAAATCATTACTAATTAGAGAAATTCAAATCAAAACAGCTCTGAGGTACCATCTCACACCTGTCTGATAGGTTAAAATGATTAAAGGATGAAATAATAAATGTTGGAAACAATGTGGAAAAACAAGGACACTAATACATTGTTGGTGGAAATGTGAACTGATCCGACCATTTTTAAAAGCAATCTAGAATTATACACAGAGTTACAAAATTGTGTATACTTCGTGATCCAGTAATACTACTATTAGGTTTATTTTCTAAAAGTGGTCGAGGAAAAATGGAAAAGAAACTAAGGCTCTAAAATATTTATAACAGCTCTTTTTGTTGTGGCAGAGAACTAGAGACTGAGGGATGTCCATCAGTTGGGGAATGGCTAAACAAGTTGTGGTATATGATTGTAATGGAATACTATTGTGCCATAATAGATTCCAAGCAAGATGATCACATAAAAACTGAGGAAGACTTATATGGAGTGAGGCATCATGAAGTAAGCAGAATCAGAACGTTGTACATAGAAACAACAATAATGCACGATGATAAATCGCAAATGATTTGATTACGCAACAAGGCATAAATACAGTACAACACCAAGAGACTCATAAAAAAAGATAACCACTGCCTTAGATGGAACCAGGAGAATCCAAATGCAGAATGAAACATAAAATTCTTCACTTTATTTCCTCCACAAATTTTTCTCTATTGAAAGCAATATGTGTCTTCTTTCACAACATGAGGAAATATGTATTATGTGATAACATGTGCAAACTATATAATATTACCTGCCTTCTTGGGGAGGCTGGAATTCTTGGAGGTAGAGCTAAAAATGATACAAGGGGAAGCTAGATGGCTCAGTTAATTAAAAGCCAGGCCTACAGATGGAAAGTCATAGGTTCAAATCTGGTCACACAGCTATATGACTCTAGACAAGTTACTTAACCCCCAGTCCTTCAATACACATTATTGATTCTAAGATGGAAGCTGTGTTTTAAAAAAAAGAACAATACATAGATTTTTGGACATGAGTAATACAAAATTTTATTTTCTTGAATAAGTACATTTATTGTTATTTATTGTATATTTGTAACAAATCACATACATTATATTATTATGTTACATGTTATATATAAAAAATAAAAATTAATGGTAACTGCACCCCCCCCCAAAAAAAAAGTATCATGAGATAAGTAGGTATAGCAGTGGATAGAGTACAAGTCATAGAGTCAGGAAGACCTGGGTTCAAATCTGATCTCAAACATTTACTAACTGCGGGACCATGGTAAAGTTAAATCTTGCTTGCCTTGGTTCTATATCTATAAAATGGGCTGAAGAAGGAAATGCCTAACCATTCTAGTATCTTTGCCAAGAAAAACCCAAATGGGGTCATGAAGAGTTGAACCCTACTGAAATGTCTCAACAACACCAAATCTTGACATAAAAGTATAATTTTCTTCAATATTAAATAAATCTGAAATTATTCATGTCTTTAATGTCATTGTTGTTGATATTGTTTTTTAATTATCCTTTTAATTTCCCAAGAACCAACATATATCTTGACTTTTTTTGAAGAATATTTGAAAGTTTTTCAAGTAACTTCTCTACTTCTTCATTTTCTGCAACAAATGATCATATGTAATATATAATTCACATAAATAGTGATTCCTGTACAATTATTTTCCTTAAGTGTATATCTGGACACTTCACTCATTTTTTCTAAAAAACTCCATTTGCTCTCTACTACTTCTAGAATAAAATATAATCTGATTTTTTTTTAGCTTTTTAAGCCCTTTAAAACTTGGTCATAACTTTCTTTTAGAGTCTCATTATGTATTATTTCTCTTCCTTCGAAGAACAAGCCAGTCAAGTGAAACTGACTTTCTTGATAGTCTTACACATATAATATTCCACCTTGCATTTTTCTAGATTTGTACTAGCTATTTCCCAAACATGGAATTAATTCATTCGTGCCTCCTATATCTTTAAATCGCTGTTTTCTTTCAAGAATCATCTCAATGCCATTTTCAGTTAAAAAAAAATATCCTCTCCTCAGCCTGTCCAAATGGCACTGACCTTCCTCTCTAATTCCCTTCCATTTATTTTGTATTTTTCTACCTATAATTACTTAGGGTCATTCTCAATATCAATTTAAACAAGGGCTCTATGTGTGTTGAAGAGTTTAAAACTGAGGAAACTAGATCAGTTTCTCCTTCCCATTTCATTTCATACATTTACTAGTAAGTATACTCAAAAGAATCACTATTTGCTCATTCACTACACAAAGAGAAAAGAGAAAGACTACTTCCAAGACTTGTGTTTTCAGAAGAGATTTATTAGAAGATATTCTAACAACCAGCCAGAGACAACTGGAGTGGGAATTATTGTCTTCCAAATCTGTATCAAGATTAAGGATGGGCATGATATAAGAGTTATTCCAAAGACAGCTTTGTAGTTTTCCATTTTTGCATAGGAAAGTGTTCATTTTTGATTTATTAGAAATGCTTCCTTTTTTGAGATTAGTAGGTGTAAGAGTAGAGAGGAGGGTTTCCAGTATGATGATTGGTTGGGGGCAAGTTGTCTATTACCTTCACTCCGAAATGTGTGCTTTGGAATCTTCAAATACAGTAATTGATTAAGCAAGATAAGAGTATGGGATTGAACTATTACCTCATTTAATTTACAGTGAACTAAATAAAGAATATAGAAGATCTCATCTATGATCCCAGGTTGATACTTATCTACTAAGTTATAGCTGAAAAAATAGGAGAGGAACCTCAACTAGTTTCCAAGGCAAAAAGTAAAAGAAAGCAATAAGCAATTAAAATAATTTTAGTGTATCAGATAATAGCCAATTAATTTAGATATGAGTTTTTCCAGGGAGTTATGCCTCTGAGTTGCCTGTATTGTCCAATTTCATGACAGCTTCCATCTTGGAGTTTTGAAGCATCTACATTTATTTTTGCTACTATAGTAGTGGTTTGATAAACGAGAGAAGGCTTTAAACTCAAATCTGAAGCGGGAAGAAAATGCTCAGCTAAAAATATATATAAGTATATATTCTTTGAAAAACAATATAGAAAAAGGAAAACTACTCACTTTTTCTATGTTCTTCATGAGAACAATTTTGAAACTAAAAAATATGAGAAAATAAAAATTAAAGACACGTAAAAAAAAGTATGTAACTCCCCAATGAATTAGTCATCTGTCCAAATACTTTACATTTCAGGAGAATAAAAAGACAGGTAGATAGAGAGAGAAACAGAATGATAGGTGTATTAAACGCTGAGTGTATACCAGTCACAGTACCATGTATAGGGGATAAAAATACAAGCAAGGAAAACCAATTCCTACCTTCAAGTAGGTTATATTTGAATGAAGAAAGACAACACATATAGGGAGTTGGATGGGAAGAGAGGTACTGATTTGGTGTAGAGCAAGTCAGGCTATCAGGGTCTGATGTCCTAAGGAAAGAGTACAAAGTTTCAGTAGGAGGGGCATAAGAATGAAAGATGGTGATGAAATGGCCAGAAGGTAGCATGGGCCCTGGTTCTGGGCAAGATGAAGTGAAATCTCAGCACTTAAAAAAAGGAAAAAGTTTTATATATAATCCATATCAACTAGATGGTCTAGTTAAGAAGTATGAAGACCCATAACACACTGAAAAGCTCTATTGAAGTTTTAATAGAACATTGTTAGATATTAAAAGAAAGGAAGAAAAAAAACAAATTGAGTTAATCTATGACAGATTAGTAAAATAACAAGCAAGAAAATAAGTGTGTAAAGCAATAAGACAGAAAGGCATAAACTAACCTAAGCAATAGTTTACCAGAGTAATGAGAGTTAAATCAGAAGTCAAGGAACGGATTTTAAAATATCAGGCAACTCAAGGGAATATCATTTGTTACAAAGTGAACACAAGCATTATAAGAAAAATGTCAAGCTATAAAGTGAAAACAGTGACTTTTATCAAAGAAAAAGGAGCTTATGAAGTATTTTGCTGACTTAGTATTTCTACAAGGCCTAGTTGAACAGAAAGGAAAAATTAAGATACCCAAGAAAGAGATATAAGAAAACCGTGAGGGAAAATGCTTTGCTTGATTCCTTGAAATACTGATACCTCCCTTTTCACAGGAAGATCCTACATAGGGTCCTTTGATGATCCGGGACAAGGATACAAGAGAAAAACAGATGAGAATCTCCTATTGGGGAATAAAGGCTATGAGTCAAAAAGGAATCTATGAGCAAATAACTGAGTGCCATAGTCTCTAGAAACACCTAGGGAGTGGACATGACAAAGCACCATTAAGTACTGGGAGATTAGCAACAATTCAGCTCAGGGAAATGCATCTAAACCTAGCTCCCCTTTATCACTTCAAAGCATCAATAAACAAAACAAAACAAAACAAAGCAAAAAGATGATCCATAATATCTAAAGAGTGGAAAGGAAAGAAATCCTCACTGGAAATCACCATAGGAAAAATAGTCAGAATTACTAAAACAAAGACTAGGCCAAAGCTTACATTTCTGGAAGGCAAAGATCATTTAAAATTTTTCTTTAGATCCATAGCACTTTGCATGGTTCTTTACAAAGAGAAGATGCTTAAAAATGCTTATTGTGTTGAATTAAAAGTATTCATAGGTAGTCGTATTTTAGATGGGTACAGAGGCTCATTGTCTAAGTGGATGTGATGAGAGATCTTGATTTGTATATGTGTCGTAACTGAAAAGAGAATTTCCTCCCACCCCTACTAAGAAAGGTAGATGATTAACTTTTCTTCTAGTCTATGGACTATCACTTGGGCACTAAGATATATAAATAGGATCTATGAAGAGTGGCCTGTGAAGCACTAGGAGAAAGCATTTAAACCTAGTTCTCTAGTGACTTTTAATGTTTAAATTTAAAACACAGTTTTAAGAATATATGCTTGTACCAATAATTCCTCCTTTGTACCTGGTCTACATAATGCAAACATAATTATAACCCTGATACTTTAATTGGAGGAAGGAATATTGGAATCCTGAGTGTTGGTACATCACAGACAACACCATAGCAGAATGCTGGGGTTAAAGGGAGGTTGGATTATAGGAGGATGAGGAAAGGTGACAATCTCTTTATAGTAAATTTACAAAATAAAATATGTATGTTTTGAATTATGGGAACACTTGTTAGATACATAATTACTTTTAAAGAGAAGAGAGACATCAAGACTTACTGAGTAAAGGAAGAGGATTGTTGATGAAAAGGAAGTTGAATAAAGGTAAGAGATAAACCTGACATGTGATATTTATAGCACTATAATCTGTCTAACTAAGCTTATTTCTTGGCTTCTTTAAACCTGGAAAAAGCCAATATGCTGCTTTATTAATTATCTAGCCATAGAACATGACATGAATTTCTCAAAAAGTGTTCATCTACTTCTCAAAGTAGTTGTCATAATAAAAGAACCAATACTAAGAAAAAAGTCATACTAGATAAACTCATTTCCTAGTTTGACATAATTTGTAAACTGATAGATCCAAAAATGCTATTAGCATGGATATTTTGAATAACAGGTAGAGTTTTGAGTGCTGAATTTTAAGAAGAACATTAGTAAATTCTAGCAGAGAATAGGGATATATGAGAAGTAAGGGGGATTTAAAACCTAGTCATATGAAAAGCAGTTATAGAAATTAAAGTATTTACTATAAAGAAAACAAAGATTAGTAGGGAAGATGATAGTTATCTTTACTTGCCTCTATAGACAGCTAGCTAATAAGTAGAGAAAGGAATAGGCATTATGTCTTGCTCCAGTGAGTAGACCTATGACTAACATCTGGAAGTTAAGTTATAGGGGGCAGATTTCAACTTAAGAACAAGAAATTACTTAAAACTTAATTTAATTAAATTATCTTAATTTAATTAAAACATCATGAAGTAGTGGTTTATTGGAATTTTTAAGTCAGAGTATAAATGTACACTTTGCATGCAAGAGGCCATATACGTAGGATTCCTGTATCTGGTAGGGAATAAGATTAAATTATTTTGAAAGTATTATCCAATTCTAACTATCTACTATTACCAAAAAAAAAAAAAATCCTTAATTCTTCCTTACACAAAGTTTTATTTAATCAGGTCTTCCTCCTTCCTGGATTTGAAATTAATTTTTAAACCTAAATACAAGTTTTTACATATTTCTTTATGTGACTTCTTTTTATTAATTTTGTTCCCCTATTCTAGCCTGCTGAGATATTTCTTAATATTGGTTTTGTCATGCAACATATTAACTATTCTTCCTACCTTTGTGTCAGCCACAAATTTAATAAGTGTGCCATTAAAGTATACCACAAAATAATTAAGTTCTATTTTACTTCATATCATTAATAAATTATAATTATCATGAGTAATAATAATAATAGCATTTACATAGCTCTTTAAGTTCTGCAAAGCGCTTTATAAAAATTATCTTATTTGGTAATCATAATAAGACTGGAAAGTAGGTACAACTATTTCACCTATTTTAAATATGAGGAAACTGAGTCAAACGTAAGTTAAAGGACTTGTCCAGTGTCACATCACTAGTAGGTTTCTGAGGTGAGATTTGAAGACAGACATTCCTGAATCCAGGTCTAATGATGCATCCACTATACCATCTAACTATAATTCTTCCTTCCACCACTATCCCCAGGCTGATTTTTAAACATTTTATATTAAATTAACTTTTAGAAATAAATTTATCCCAATTGTATTTCACAGATCACAAAGACATAGAACAAAATAGACCTCAGAGATCACTGAGATCCATCTCTTCATTAAATACCTTGAAGAAACCAAGGACAAGAGAGTTTATGCAACAAAACCAAGACTAAAATAATATAGGTGTCATGTCAAATCATTCCACTACAGTACCTACTATATTGATTTCATTAGTTTCAAATATATATTTAAAAATTATTTTTATGAAGTCATACAAGTTCATAATTTCTCCATCCTCTACAATAGTACCTTGATAAAAAAAAAAAAATCAAGATTTTTCCTCTCAACAGGTGCTATAGAAACAGAGGTCACTTTTAAAAGAGGAAAGGTGAGGGGCATCTGGGTGGCACTGGATGGCTCAGAGGATTGAGAGTCAGGCCCACAGATGGGAGGTCATGGGTTCAAACCTGGCCTCAGACACTTCCTAGCTATGTGACACTGGGCAAGTCACTTAACCCCCATTGCCTAGCCTTTACTGCTCTTCTGCCTTGGAACCAATACACAATATTGATTCCAAGATGGAAGGTAAGGGTTTAAAAAATAAATTTATAAATGAATAAATGAATGAATAAACAAATAAATAAATAAATGGATGGATGCGCAGGCAAATAAATAAATGAATGAATGAATGAATGAATGAATGAATGAATAAATAAATAAATAAAAGAGGAAAGGTGATGGATGGATTCTACCTGTGAGTTTATGTGTATATTTTTGTGTTTATGTGTGCACACTTATATTTTTCTTTTTTCCTATGAGTCTTCATAATGAGCACATATCTTTGTCCTATATTTCATCTCATATGTGTCTTGTGTCTCCCAAAGTTTCAATAATTGTTTCCTACTAATTTGATAAATCATCATCTTTATCATGGATATTTATAAAAATTGAAGTATTAAAAAACATTAATTAGAAACTGTGAAGGGGAGAAAAGGGAAAGAAGCATATTCCTTGAGCTTTAAGGAGTTCACAATCAAAAGGGAAGAAAGAAAAATGCAAATAAAATTTTATAAAACCTGAATGATTAAGTGAATAAGATTATACTTTTCTTTTTTTAAACATTTATTAATAATCATTTTAACATGGTTACATGATTCATGCTCCTACTTTCCCCTTCACCCCCCGCAATCCCCCCACCCATGGCCAACGCACATTTCCACTGGTTTTGTCATGTGTCCTTGATCAAGACCTATTTCCAAATTGTTGGTGGTTGCATTGGCGTGGTAATTTCGAGTCCACATCCCCAATCATGTCCACCCCTACCCATACGTTCAAGCAGTTGCTTTTCTTATGTGTTTCCTCTCCTGCAGTCCTTCCTCTGAATGTGGGTAGTTTTCTTTACCATAAATCCCTCAGAGCTGTCCTGGGTCATTGCATTGTTGCTGGTACAGAAGCCCATTACATTCGATTTTACCATAGTATATCAGTCTCTGTGTACAATGTTCTTCTGGCTCTGCTCCTTTCGCTCTGCATCAGTTCCTGGAGGTCT
>NC_058132.1:231626431-231832492 GCF_016433145.1 Gracilinanus agilis | reverse complement strand
CTAACTTTCTCAGAAGGGTTAGATAAGAGTTTTATGTCCCAATGGATAGTATAGCTACTCTTCCCTCTCTGGGTTGATTACACTGAGAGTAAGGTTTGATTATTACCTCTTAATGCTCTCTTCCTCTCCTTCTTATAATAGTATTTGTCCCCTCTCCCTCCCATGCCCTCTTTGTGTGTAATAGAATATCCTATTTTTCTTATTCACTCAAGTTTCTCTTGGTGTCCCCTGCTATTCACCCCCTCTTTCCCATCCCCCATGTCATCTTAGATTATTTAGTGTTCTACCCTCACCCTGTGAATTATTCTTCTGATTACTATAATAGTGAATATTATAATAGTGAATAGAGTTCACTACAGAGAATTATACGTAACATTTCTCTACATAGAAATACAGATACTTAGATCTCACTGAGGCCCTTAAAAAGGCAAATTTAAAAATTATAAGTTTTCTTTCTTTCCCCTCTGTATCTTATTTACCTTTTCATTTTTCTCTCAATTTTTGTGGTTGGATATCAAACTTTCCATTTAGCCCTGGTCTTTTCTGTGCAAATACCTGGAATTCTTCAATTTTGTTGAATGCCCATACTTTCCCCTGGAAATATATAGTCAATTTTGATGGGTAGTTGATCCGTGGTTGCAGGCCCAGCTCTCTTGCCTTTCTGAATATCGTATTCTAAGCCTTGCGATCTTTTAGAGTGGAGGCTGCCAGATCCTGTGTGATCCTGATTGGTGCTCCTTGATATTTGAATTGTTTCTTTCTGGCTTCTTGTAAGATTCTTTCCTTTGCTTGGAAACTCTTGAATTTGGCAATTATATTTCTGGGTGTTTTCTTTTCTTGATCGAATGTCGCAGGTATTCTATGAATCCTTTCAATGTCTATATTGCGCTCTTGTTGTAGGACTTCAGGGCAATTTTGCTGAATTATTTCTGTTAGTATGGAGTCCAGGTTTCTATTAATTTCTGGTTTTCCTGGAAGACCAATTATTCTCAAATTGTCTCTTCTAGACCGGTTTTCTTGGTCTGTCACTCTCTCATTGAGATATTTCATGTTTCCTTCTATTTTTTCAGTCTTTTGACTTTGTTTTATTTGTTCTTATTGTCTTGAGAGATCATTAGCTTCTAGCTGCTCAATTCTAGCCTTTAGGGACTGGTTTTCAGCTATAATCTTTTGGTTTTCGGCTATGATCTTTTGGTTTTCGGCTATAATCTTCTGGTTTTTGGCTATAAACTTCTGGTATTCCTTTTCAATCTGGTCATTTCTGGTGTTCAATTTGCTTATCAGTTCATTTGGTTTCTGAGCCTCACTTTCCAGTTGCAAGATTCTACCTTTTAAACTGTTATTTTCTTGCCAGATCTCTTCCATTTTCCTCAAAATCTGAGTTTTGAACTCTTCCATAGCTTGTGAGGAGTTTTCCTTATTTGAGGAGGGTCCGGATGCTTGTTTGTTCTTCTCCTCTGTTTGCTCGGTTGTCTGGATTTTCTCTGTGTAAAAGTTGTCAAGTGTTAAAGACTTCTTTTTCTTGTTGTTAATCTTTCTCTTCTGAACTTCCTGAGACTGGGTAGCCATCGTTAGCCCAGCAGCTTCTCAGGTGTATCCTTGCGCTCAGGGTCTGTCCGCGGTCAAGCCCCCTGGTGGATCCCCTTGCTTGATCCTCTGCCGGAGGTTTTTTTACAAGTCTCAGGGTGCTGCTTCCACAGTCGTACACCCGTCCACGCTGGTTCCCCACTCAGGGTTTCAGAGCTTTAGCTTGTGGCTGTGTCTGCCTCCACCCACGCCTCCTCAGAGCCTGAGCTCTGAGCCCGCCTGAGCTCTGCTCCTGCGCTCTGCGCCCTAAGCCCGCGCTCAGATTTCGGGTGTGTTCTTTGGCTTTTTGGGGTCCCAAATCTTGCTGCTCTCAGGAACAGGCCCCGGAGCTGCCAATGACTCGATGGGTGCCCCAAACTTGCTCTATTTCTTTTTAGCTGGCTTCGGTGCCATAGGTGTTGTGTGTGGAGGGGGTGGGGATGGGGTGGTTGCTCAGCCCGCGATTTAGTGAGAGCTGTTTCACCCCTTTATAGCATGGAAATGCCTAGATTCCACATACCTTCCACGCTGTGCCCTGTTGTGGGGTTCCTCCGTTCGTCTGGACTTGTTTTTATGTCCCCTTGAGGAGTTTTGTGTGTTTCGGTCAGGAGAGGTTAAGAGCTGCTTCTTACTCTGCCGCCATCTTAACCCGGCACCAAGATTATACTTTTCTTAAAAGGAATTCAGCATGCTCAAAACAGAATTCAGTGAGAACTCCAAACCTTCCCGTCTTCCAAATTGCCCTATCAAAGATATTATCATTCTCCCAAACACTCAAGCTGATCTTGTCACTGTGGTCATCTCTTCACTTGCCCTCCTCTCATATATCCAGTCTATTACCAAGTCTTTCCATTTCTTCCTTCACAAAATCTTTCACATCCCCTATGTCCCCTTCTTTCCACTCACAGTCATCACTCTGAAGCAATCCATCATCTCCTGGACTCTTGAAACAGCATTCTGGTTGGTTTCTCTGACTCAAGTCTCTACTCACTCTAATCCATTTTCCACTTAGCTTCCAGAGTGCTTTTTTCTCTAAAACATAGGTCTGATCTTGTCACATCCCTACTCAAAAAACTTCAGTGTCTCCCCATTACCTATAGAAATTAATAGGAAATCTACTGATTGGTTTTTAAAGTCTTTCACAAGCTGACCCTTTTCTTTTCTGCAAGTCCACTTACACTTTATACTATTCCAAATTCTCTACAATCTAGCTACACTGGCCTTCTTGTCTCATCATTCTTTGCACACCACACTCCATCCTCTGACTCTATGTAAGCACTGGCTGCTCCATACCCTGAATACTCTCTCCACAACTCCACCTCATCACTTCCCAGGATTCCTTCAAGATTTGGCTCAGATCTCACTTCTGCTGGACACCTTTCTTGGCTTTTCCCTCTCTACTCCAAAAGAATAATGAAGTCTATCTGACATTACCTCCATTTACAATATATATGTCCTTCATGTATAATCATTTTCATATTGTCTCACTCATTATAATATTAACTCCTTAAGTGCAAGGGATATGTATTTGCCTTTCTTTGTATTCACAGTTTAGCTTAGAGGCTAGCACATATTAAATATTTAATAAATACTTGTTGGATAACTGACTGAGAGTGTCAGATATTATATTCACTTGTGTAGGGATGCAGAGAATGACTTTGAAATTTTAACCCTTTTACTGTTATTTACATTGTTTTATGTCTTAATTTAATGTGTTTCAATGTATGTCTCATAAGCAGAGTTGTGAGAATCAAAAGAGTATTTGCAAAGTACTTAGTATAGTATTTAGCACAAAGTAGATGCTATATAAATGCTCATTTTTTTTCTTCCTCCTTATAATGTCTACTAAAATAGAATGAATTAATGGGGACTTGGATCATGAACCAAATTATTGATTGCCCCCCAAAAATATATTAAGTCTGAAAGGTTGCTTGGAGTACAAATTACCGTTTGCCTAGAGCTACAGAGAATTGTTCTGGAAGAATCTGAAATTGTATAAGAGATTCCAAAGCAGTCCAAATTTAGTTAATGTTCCAGTCAATGTACTCTAATTAAGGTACAGAAAAGTAAAATAGATTTCTAAAAATCAAGTAAGTCATTAGAAATTTCTCCATTTTTGAACCATCCTGTCTTCCCTCTTTTTGAAGACATGGCCTCAGATTCGTTTTCTCACACCCCAAGTCTTTCTAATCACATCTTTCCTATCACTCTCTAATATGTTTATTTTTTGCTACATTATCTCAGAGTTATTTATACATTGCTTTGTCTTTGCTTATTTGTCATTGAAATGTGTACATTTTTCTTCAAAATGGAAGTTTCATGTTCAGAAAACTTCCTGTCATATAGAGGTTCTTTTTAAAAATAAATAGGATAGTATTTGTTATCACAAGTTGACTTGAAGTTCATCTTGATAGCCACACCAAGCATATACTATAACTTCACAGGTACAAATTATGAAGTTTACATAAATCTATCTTTATTCTCCTTTGTATTCTAATAAAGCCATAATCACTTGAACTTATTACCACATTTCAGTCATGTCAGATCTGAAACATGACAAATATTTCACATTCAGTGATACTAAGTATTAGATCAAAACCTATGGCCAGAAATGAAGAAGCATACCATATCAAAATAAAAGAGCAAACCAAATCAGATATGACAGAGAAGTACAATCAGCCATAATTATGATCTGCTTTTAAGAATCATGGGTTTTAAACTTTGTGTCTTCTATATCAGTCATTGAAGAGAAGAAAATATACATATCCTCAAATAGATATTCCATTGGATTTTAGGAATTTGGCATTGAAATACAGAGTAAACATTTCATACCATAACATATCATTCTGTTGCTATAGTTGTTCAGGCATTTTAGTCATGACCACATCTTTGTGACCCTATTTGACATTTTATCAGCAAAGATATTTGAGTGATTTGCCATTTCCTTTTTCAGTTCACTGAACTGAAGAAGAGTTTACTGACTTGCCCATGGTCACAAAGCTAGTTACTGTCTGAGGGAGGATTTGAACTCATCTTCCTAATTCCGATCTAACTTAAATCCACCAAGTCACCAACCTGCCTTATATCATGGTATACTGATTCCCAAACTAAATTAGAGATAAACATAGCTAGATACTAGCCCTGACTCTTTTGCTAGCTCACTGTTTGAGATTAAAAATCCTATTAACACCCCTTCCCTATATATCACTTTCTTTATCTATAAAATGAAGAGATTGGGATATATGATCTCAAAGGTCCTAATCAGTTCTAATATTATGTGACTTTATGAAAAGAATAGATTGTCTTTTCATTCAATTTCACACATGTGGTAAAGGAAGTTATTAAATTAAGTTCAATAGCAGAAAAGGAGAAAAGAAGGGTATTGGTGGAAAGGAAAAATATTGCAAAGATAGAACTGACAGGATAATTTATTTCATTTGTGATATGAGGGAGAAGGAAGAATAAAAAAAATGAGTAAAGGAATTTAAGCTAGAAAACTAGGAAAATGTAGAACCATAATGATTAATAAAGAAGTTGGAAAAATGGTGAGTTTAACAGGTAAAAATTAATAGAGGATATGGAAAGGTATAAGTTTGATTAGAGAGGAGGATTTTAGAGTTTGTAGTCATATAAGAAAAGGTTTTGAATTACCACAAGATCTAGAGTAGAACTATTCTTGTAGTGGGACAAGGTGAAGAGATAAATCTCACAGAAGTTAAACAGGGTAGTGAAGTGGAAAATTAGTGTTTAAAGGAATATTTATATGAATACTTGAGTTCCTAAGGATGACAATATTGTAGGAAATTTATTGAAGAAAAGAAAATCACCTAAAGGTCAGTAGATAACATCATCAAGTATCTGGACAAGCTAATACAATTAAAATCCATCACTCTATCTATTAAGCCATGTTCCTAAGATTAGGGAGGATGGTATCGTAGTTTTCAGGAGAAAGTCAAGTTTCATTGAGCAACAAAAAACTGAGGCAGGATGAAAAGAGAGGAATCCAAAGAACATAGCAGAAGAAAGGGTTAGAAGGAGCAGAGGAATTAGAAAGGTATTTGATTTTTTCCTGTATTTTGCTCCCTTCTAAACAGAATATAAGCCCTTTGAGAAAAGAAAATGGTTTACTTTTATCTTTGTATTCCCAGTAACTAACAACTGTGCACGTAGTAAACACTTAATAAATAGTTGTTAAATAAATAAATGAGTGCTGAGAACTGGAAGTAGGTAGGGATGAAAGTAGTGTGTGCTACATCTAGCTGAGGATTTGTTGTTTCATTGATTTGTGTAGTCACCTCTTTTGTGAGGGCCTGTCTAGAACCTTTTGGGGTACTTATCCACTTTTAGTGTCCACCTTTCACCCAACAGTTGGATAGAGAGTCGAGTCTGGAGTCAGGAATATCTGAGTTCAAATTCCTCCTCAGTTACTAGCTGTGTGAACCCAGGCTAGACACTTTAGCCTGTTTGCCTCAGTTTCCTCATCTGTGAAATGACTTGAAGAAGGAAATGATGAACCATTTCAATATTTTTGCCTAGAAAATTCCAAATGGGATCACAGAATCAGACACCACTGAAATGACTGAACAACAACAAAGCAACTTACTTTGCAACAGACACTATGCTAAAAACACTGGGAATGTAAAGAAAGTCACAAATAACCATCCCTGACCTCAAGGATATGACAGTCTAATGTAGGAAAATAACACATAAAAAGAAGATAAAAATGAAGTAGAGAAGGAAGTACCCTATGAAGGGATATAATAAAATTTTACAGCAGAAGGGAAATGATGTCAGGAAGTATGAAGTTGAGTTCTTTTCATCTTGCAACATGATGAGTTTCTGGAGATCATGAAATCCAGGAGATCAGCGTGATGAGAAATTATGAGTTCACTGCCTTGGATGTACTCCTTAAGTGGTGAAATCTAAAGAAGGAGCTCTAAGATGGCCAATCTCTGTCCTCTTTGGAGGGAAGAAGAATCCTCAGGGTCAGGGAGTACTGAAGTCATGTGAGTTTCGAAGGTGATGAACTCTTTCAGAAAAAAATGAGTTTCTGAAGATCCTAAAATCCAGGCTAGAAGCCAGGTGGGAAATGGTAATGTGAGTGCCTTGGGCACCTAGACTAAATGAAGAATCTGGCAAGAGCTCTAAACTATAGAAAGTGATGGAGAAAATGTTAATAGTGCAGATTGAATTTAAAAATAAGTATAAAGAAGTGCCCCTGAGAGGTAACTGATACTTGAGGACAATTATGTAGATAAAGCGGTTCAAGATCCCTTCTGAAATAATAACCTTTTACCTGTCTGCTGGGGAAGGGAGCACTACCATTAACTTTATACTTCCTCTGAACATTCTCCCTCTTTCTCCTTTCCATGGGATGGGAAGAAGCTGCTTCTTCTCCTGTTGTCAGGGCCTGATTCCTAGCCAAAAATCTGTTCTCTCCCATTGTTCTTTGTTCCTTTTTTGCTACTGTGCTACTCTGATAAAACATGTACAAACATCATCACTAATCCTTGTTGTGTGATCAATACAGGTGGGAGTGGAGATTTCATAGTATAATCATATCATAGACTTAGAGTTGGAAGGGAGTTGAGAGACCACCAAATAAAGATGAGGCTTAGGAATGTAGATGATTTTTCCAGGGTCACATAGTTAATAAGTGTCTGAGGTGATCATTGAATCCAGGTCTCTTTATCCATATTTGGGGAAAGGTTTGCTTTCAGGTACAGATAGAGAAATAACCTTGAGGCACAAGAAGTGGTTTCATTGAGAAGATACAAAAGGAATGGAATTGCACCTCTGAGTCATGCAAGTGTCTTATTTATAAAGTGCCTTAAGATCTTCAAATAACTTTATATACATTATCTTATTTGATCCTCACAGACTGGGAGATAGATATATTTTTTTATTTCAAATATTTTTAATAATTGTTTTCTGACATTTTGCAATCAGATCTGTATTTTCTCCTCCTTTCCACCCTTTCCCACTCCTCAGTGTAGTAGGTATGTGTTATCATACAATGCATATTTCCATGTTCATTTTGTAAAAGAAGACACATATCACTTCCACTGGAAAAAAATTCATGGAGGAAGGTAGTTGTTAATATTTTCTTCATTTTATAGATAATGCAAATGAGGCTGAGAGTTTAAGGGTTTCATGCTCTGAGTCACTCTACGAGGAAGTGGCTGAGGTGGTCTTTCTAATGGCAAATCCATCACCCTATACACAACATCAGGTTGCTGTCTAATACCACATTTAAAAGGCAGAAATAAATTAATAACATAAACATAACTTGATCCCTAGAACTTGTAGAGATAAGGTAAAGACACTGAGAGAGAGATATGTGTTAGTGCAAATATTTTATATATGGTTTCCCTTAGATTCTTTACCCATCACTCTATTCATAGTAAAGCATTTACCAGGGCACCTCCTGTCCATATTGCCTTGATTACCACTGTCCCTATATTCTTTACAGACATACACCTGTTGATAGTCTAAATGAATCATTAGAAGTCATTTCTTATGCTTTCTTGACAACCAAAAAAGAGGGAATAAAAAGAAAAGAGAAATCCAATATTATTTTGTTCTTTGAGGGGTATAAAGAAGGGTTTTCCATTTATTTTTGACAAGCTTCTATTTGGAGTTCTGCTTTCATCCCTAAATGTTGTGTACCTCTGAATGTGTATTCTGTGCTTTTGCACTGTACTAAAATCACCTTAAGAGAGATTTTGTAAACATTGCTCTCTTGGGATAATTACAAAATGATATATTTTTTATGAAACCATCATAGAGAGCAAAAAATATCCAACAAAGTCCAAGTCCCTCCACCCCATGGTAGTCATAGAAATCATATATTCCATTGGTTCTATTTCCTTGTTTCAGTGACCAGGACCTGCAAAATAGGAATGGCATCACATACACCCTCACCAGATAACTAATTCCTGATAAAATATTACCTGAGGTAACAGCTATAAGAAATTCAGCAAAATTGGAAATAACATAGCAGTGGAATAAAAAATGCAATTGAAACTCCAAGGAAATTATAGGTAGGGGATTCATATTCAGCAACTTTGATAGTAAGATTTTTCTTAAAGGTGGCCTTCTGGACCACAAAGAGAATCTGTGCTCACCAAACTAAGAGACATTATACTTTGGAGAACAAAAGAAGTGTTGAAGGAATATTTGTCCACCTTCAGGCCCTTTTGCAAACCACCATCTGGCATAAAGATTATAATATCTATAATAAGAGAAACTCACTGGGACTGCTTGCCCTATGGAGAATTATTCAAATGAAAGCCAAGGGAAAGAGCACTGTTGAAATTAAAGCTCTGCATTGCTGCCTTCTCTGCAGAGCTTTATTTTCTCTTTCTGTCCTCCTTACCTAAAATGTTCTCCCTCTTCATCTCTATTTACTGTTTTCCTTGGTTTCTTTTAAATCCCAACTAAAATCTTCTCTTCTCCTGGAAGCCTTTTCCAACCTTCCCCATTCCTCTACCTCTTAATTCTAGGATGTTCCCTCCTTTAATTATTTTCTGTTTATCTTGTAGATAGATTATTGGTATATATTTGTTTAATTATTGTCTCCCCAATAGACTATGGACTCTTTGAGGATAAGAACTATCTTTTAGTCTTTTTTATCCCCAGTGTTTAGAAGTGTCTGGTGTTAAGATCATTGGGGGACTTGATTGTAAAGATGTAATTGTTAAGAAAAGGTAAAGCAGAAAACCCCAGATGACAAAGGAGCTTTAAACTTTCCTTAGGTATAAACACGAATCAGATAACACAACTAAAACTCCTGTAGAATCCCCTCAACCAATCATAGTGTGTTTCTTCAGGAAGACTAGCCTCCTGGCACCAACTGATGTTTCAATTAATGATAACTAAATCAATAATATCAGAATATCAGTGATAGTTCAATAATGCATCTGACTAAAGATATTACTGATGGTAGTTAAGCTTAACTTCAGGGAGTAAGACTGGATCCTCCTCTGATCCTTCACCTTGCCCTAGAACTTCCTTGAGGCTGACCTGTTGCCAGGTCAACCAACAAAAGGTCAGTAGCTAGACTGACTTTTATAAACAAATCTTCTACTGGAAAACTGTTAATAAAAAACAACAAGGGAAACTAATAAAAGGGAAGAGGGTTATTAGGAATCCCTAAATGAAGTTTGATCCTAGTTTTAAGTATTATATCTAACAGCTTCAGAATTTAATGTTGATAGCTGAACTAACAGGCCCACTGGCTCAGGCAGGCCACTGGTCAATCTGGCCTGCTTTGGTGGACACTGCTTGCCTATAGACAAATTAGATGGTAGTTTGATTGAAGATAAATTGATGAATAGATGCTCAACTGCTGACCCAGGGCTGACAAACCCTGGGCCAGACAAAGAATAATTAGTTGGTTGAAATATATTTTGTTTCCTAAGAGATTGTTGAGTTTGTCAATGAGATGTTGCTGTTGGTCAGCTAAGATGGATAAAACCTACCTAAGTTATCTAAACCCATGTTCTCCTCCCTCCACCCTGGATCCCTGGCTCCAAAATGAGTCTCTGCCTCCTTTATATAGGGCACAGCCTAACCGATGATTGGTCTCATGGCCCAGGATGGCATCAGGAATCTCCAAGATTCCAAGTGTCCAACTGCAAACTGTGCCCACAGGCATGGCTTCTTGCAAATCCTTGCAAAACTTAACTTACAATGGTGCATAGATGGTAAATAAATATTTATGGAACTGACAAATTGACAGATGGGTGGAGAAGCACAAATGTTGAACAACGCATATATTGCCAGATTCATGTGGTGCTTTGGTTAGTTTTTTTGAATTACTTTGTGTTCTATTATTTTTTAAATGTTTGATTCTTTTTAACAAAGAATGTCTAGGAGGGTGGAGAGAAAGACAAAAGATACAATGGATAAATAAAGGATTTCAAAAGTTTTTCTTTTTTTAATTTTAAAAAATGAGAGATTATTTTTGCCTCCTTTATGTTTTTGCGCCTTTCTGATTATTCCAAAGTTTGAAGGGTAAGATCTTTCAAGTGCTTGCATTTTATTCCACTGAGGTAGGAAACAGAGATCTGATTGGGACATATCTTAATTACTTTCTGGTCTGATGTGACAGATTAATTAATTTGGGGGTTAAGTTCCTTACTGAAAAATTGGATAGTAATCATCATATCTAGCCTTCATTACTGTTACCTTGGGAAGGCTGTGGTGATTTAGCTTGCAACATGAAGTAAGTCACCTTGTGAAAACTTAAATTTGTTCAAAGATCATCATGCTATTTGTGTAGAATCCATGCTTTCTGAGAAATAGCTAGATATTGGTAATAGTTACAAGGAAGTCACTTGGCAAAGTGAGTCGAGGGTTGAGTGTGCAGTTAGTAAGGCCTTTGATATGGATCACCATGTAACCATGGACAAATCGTTTAGCCTCTATTTGCCTCAGACACTTCGCTAGGATTTATCTAATAAGGTATAAATAGGTCTTAATCTATTTTGCAGTGAGGTCCGACAATGGGATTTTCCCTACAGTGGAAAAGATATCTCACTTTGCTGAAACATTAATTTAGGGAAATGTTTTAGTTGGGAGTTTTTTAAATATTCAGTATTCAACAAATATTTCTTCTCTACCTACTAAGTGTAATCATCTATTCTAGGTGCTAGGGGCAATATAGAGATAAACAATTTAATAATTCAACTCAACAAATATTTATTAATCACACACTAAAATGAACCTCACAATGTAGGACACATAGGATATGTCATATAATAATATAAAATAGTACACTAAAGAGTACAAAAAAGCAGTATGAGACCAGAAGCATCTTATAAAAATTGTATAAATGCTAAGCAGTACATAACTACTGAGTTTAATATTGAGAGAAAACGTATCAGAAGCTAGGTACATTTGTTCCTGGTCACTCCATGAGTAGAATTACATCTAGAAAATCAGTAGATAAGATTCTGTGGTCTCTAAGCTCCCTTCCTTCATTAACATTCTGAGGTTCCAAAATACACCGAAACTGTGTAACTCAATCAAGATAGAATTGTGAAATAAATGGTATTATTCTTCTGATTGCTCATCTTTCACCCTCTCTAAAAGACATTGAATGCTTTCCTAATACTTCCTCAATCATATATCATACTCCCTCGATTTCTAAAAGATTCCCAAAGAGGAATGCTCTCTGTATGGTTTCCTCCTCACTCCTTTTTCCAATTTAAATATAATAGCATAGTTTCCAGATTTATAATTATATATATACATATGTGTGTGCATGTATATATATATATATATATAATGTTCAACACCTACCATCTACTGACTCTAGGCCCTGGCCAGATTTTCTAAATCTCAGCATCCTCATCTATAAAATCAAGATAAAATAAAAAAAGAAATTGAGGTAGAGAACAAATAAAATGAGAAGAATGTACTTTGTAAATATAAGGGCTATTGAAATGTAAGTTATAGTTATATGATCAATATTATTACTATATTCCCTCTATACCTTGCTCTCTATAAGTAAACTAATTCATTATCTTAACAGTGCTTTACCCTTGGTTGTTAATGCATTTTGCATTATTCAAACTCTGGCAGTTGTGAGTCTCACTTTGATTGACAGGTGAAGACAGTTGGAGACATCAGAATGTTCCCAGAGGCCAGGAGGACAAGAGGGAAGGCAGTTGGCCAGAGGATATAAATACCCTGACAGCCATCTGACAAGGACCCTTTGGCTTTGGCCCTTGGCCTAGAACCCTTGGCCTTGGACATTGATCTCTGATGTTGGAGCATTGACCTGTGGATCTCTGACCATGGGTCCTCTGATTCTCTCTGAATTCCCCATGATATTTAGATATCTGAACCATCATTAGATATTTAGGCATCTGGGCCCGGGTGGGAACTGGGAAGAGGGAAGGAAAAGAAGCAGAGGGAGGTAAGGGAAGTATTTCCTAACGGCTGTAGGACTGACATAACAATTGGCAATAAGAAGCTGAGAGGGATCATCGATATCTGTATCAGCCAAGCAGATTGCTTTCTCTGGTTTGGCTGTGGCCAAGCTGAGCCAGAGGAAATGAAGAACAAGAGCTCCAGCATTACTGAAACAGCCTACAGTCCTGAGGGATTAGTGATCATAGCCATTAGTGACAGGTCTCCTATCCCCAATCCGTTCCTGATTATTCCTTTCCCTTATTGACATCTATAGATAAAGTTTATTAAGTACCTTCCTGAGTGATTATTACATCACAACCCTTGGGGAGGGAGCAACACAGTCAGATGAAAACTTTATCCAAGGCTAATAGAGCCCAACATTAATAATCAATCCAACCCCAGGTGGGACCTGAAAGGGTTACCCATCCACCTGACCTTTAGGGATCCTGCCTGAGCACTATCAAGAAGGGGCAGTTATTATAACATCCAGATGAGTGACAGGACTCAGGTGTCCCTGCACCAGCTATCAAGGGAATCCAAAGCAGAGCTTCCCTGATTAATATACCCTACAATAACTAGAATA
The DNA here is from genome assembly GCF_016433145.1 of Gracilinanus agilis. Taxonomy (NCBI): domain Eukaryota; kingdom Metazoa; phylum Chordata; class Mammalia; order Didelphimorphia; family Didelphidae; genus Gracilinanus; species Gracilinanus agilis. The sequence continues at coordinate 231,819,420 of NC_058132.1, read as the reverse complement.
ATAGACAAAAATACCTTCTTTGTAACAATTTGCATTTATTAGGAGCCTATAAGGAAAAATCTTTTATTCTGACAGTATGATATCAATGATGGGAATTTCAGGCATAGGGTTAGAATGATGAGAAAAAGGTTTTTTGAAGAAGTGCTTGTATTGATACCCATGAAATAGGAGAACTGGTTCCACCTGTGCATAGGGCCATCCTTTAACTCTGTGCTAGTGGAAATCCTTGATTTTTGACATGTATATATGGAAACATATATTAATCTGTAAATACATATTTAGATGTTCAATTACATTTTCTATTAATGTGGATGAGTCAGTAACAGAAGGGATGAAATTATAGTGAAAAGAGACCTGAAGTCTCATCCCATTTTTTCTACTTTCAAGGGAGAGGATGATAGGCAAACAATTTTATGTCTTTAAGCCTTAATCATATTTAATTAAATTTATTTGAAAGGGGAATAAAAATACCCAAGGTACCTCTCTCACTGTTGTGAGATCCAAGAGGTAAACTGATTGGGCCTGGAGCTAAGAAGATCTGAGTTCAAATCTGAATCCATACATTTATTAGCTGTATGACCCTGGGAGGGTCACTCAACCTCTGCTTGCTTCAGTTTCCTTAACTGTTAAATATGGAAAATAATAACACCTATCTCACACAGTGGTTGTGAAAATCAAATCAGATATGTATAAGAAGAGTTTATCCATAAAATTTGCTTTTTCCCCCTACCCCTTGCTTGTTCTCTAGTCTTTTAGATAATTTATAAAGAGATTTACTATGAAATTCTTTGACTTTCTAGGATTCCTTTATATCTTTCACTTGCACGATGTATTGTATTGCTTTTAGTAATGTACTTTTGTTATGTAATTACATATGTCTCCATTAGTCTATAAGCTCCAGAAAAAGGACTTATCATTTTAAACTATATATATATATATATATGCATATATTATGGAATTGAAGACTATAATACATATAAATATTTACTAAATATTTGTTGAATTTTTAAAAAATAAAAATGATGGGAATTTGAAGTTTCTTTTTTGCATTTTTTCCAACTTTGAGGGACATATTAAATTATATAATCTGATAGATATTCTTTTATAGAAACTATAGCTAGCTGTAGCAATGCAATTATAATTCTATACGACAAACTCTGATCCTGTATTTCCAACATCAGCAAAAGGTTCACACACAGACATATCAGGAAGATGTTAATAAACGCAATGAAAATGTCTTTGTTATGAAACTGGCTAATAATCATTATTATTTTACTTCTGTGTCTTCAACTCAGTTTCATGAGTGACCTTTAGAGATCTATAACAGTATAAGCTATGCAATTTTAAGCTTNATATATATATATATGTATGTATATCTTATGGAATTGAAGACTATAATACATATAAATATTTACTAAATATTTGTTGAATTTTTAAAAAATAAAAATGATGGGAATTTGAAGTTTCTTTTTTGCATTTTTTCCAACTTTGAGGGACATATTAAATTATATAATCTGATAGATATTCTTTTATAGAAACTATAGCTAGCTGTAGCAATGCAATTATAATTCTATACGACAAACTCTGATCCTGTATTTCCAACATCAGCAAAAGGTTCACACACAGACATATCAGGAAGATGTTAATAAACGCAATGAAAATGTCTTTGTTATGAAACTGGCTAATAATCATTATTATTTTACTTCTGTGTCTTCAACTCAGTTTCATGAGTGACCTTTAGAGATCTATAACAGTATAAGCTATGCAATTTTAAGCTTTGTCATTGGGTACAACATAGTGAAGATAATATTGTAATTAATTATTTGAGTAGTCACTGCCAGCCAAAAATGTATGATTAGGGGAAAACATTTGTAATGTTTATACCAACTTGTTTTCCAAACCCACAGACATTATTCTGATTTAAGTAACCACATATATATTATCCAAAATCATGCTGAAAGATTTCTAACACATCCTTAACTATTCAAAGTTCATGTTGAAAATATTTGAGTCTGAAGAATGATATTTTTCTGTTATGATTATAATCATTTTAAATTTATATTTGATACTTTTTACTAAGTGTAAATCATACCAAGTTTCACAATGATAAAAAAAATTCTCAGGACTCAACAACAGGAATCATTGTCAAGGAAATCATAAATCCTGGACATGAAATTGATATAAATATCCAATTTATATCTTCAAACTTAAAAGCAGTTATTCTGCATTTAGTCCTCCAGTAAGGAAGACTTGCAATTGAGTTCTCCTGTTGAAATGTCATGCAAATTCCCAGACTTCAGTCACAGGATTACTTTTGAACCCAGGTCCTCCTTTCTATCCAGAACTAGTGCAGTTTGGTCAGCATCTTTATTTTGGAGAAGATATATGTGGATGATCAGATCATGCATTAAAAGACTTAGGTAAATTATATTCTGTATCTTGTTTTCATTAACATCAAATATCTACTAAGAAAAGAGAAATAATTGGAAACATTAAGACAAATAGCCACTTCCTTCTAAAGTTTGTGTTGGAGGAGAGAAGAGCCAGATGTAGTTTGGCAGGGACCCTAGATTCTGGGAGCACAAACTGTAAAAGGTTCAAAGAATTATAATCCCATAAGCTAAAGCTCTAGAGAGGAAGTCAGAAAAAGAAGGATTAAAAACTCCTATTAATGAATTTCTTTGGACACAAAGAAAAACAATTCTCATAAATATGAAAAATGTACATATCTTAAGGGACCACTAAGAATCAAATAGTTATGCTTTCTCTCTATCATCAGTTATCAATCTCTCTTGAGTAGCTATCCAGTTATCTAATCCCTTCAGATTCCCTACTCTTTTCTCCAATAGAAGTAAAAAAGAAATCTCTTTTCATTGCCCTTTTTGTTCTTTACCAGCATCACTTCATTCTGAACTATTCGACAGGATTATTTTTGTTTTTATTTATTTATTTATTCTTAACTTTTTTTTTACATTTTAAGCTCCAAATTCTCTCCCTCTATTCATCCCCTACTCCCACCCATTGAAAGTCACATAAAACATATTTCCATATTAACCATGTTGAAAAAATTAAATAAAGTGAAAAAAGTATGCTTCAATCTGCTTTCAGATTTCATCAGTTCTTATGCCCAAAGAGTGCTAAAAGATTGCCTACCCTTTGATCCAGCCATACCATTGCTGGGGTTGTACTCCAAAGAGATCATAGGAAAAAAGACATGTACAAAAACATTCATAGCCTCACTCTTTGTGGTAGCAAAAAAACTGGAAAACGAGGGTATGCCCTTCAATTGGGGAATGGCTGAACAAATTGTTGTATCTGCTGGTGATGGAATACTATTGTGCTCAAAGGAATAATATACTGGAGGAATTCCATGTGAACTGGAATGACCTCCAGGAATTGATGCAGAGTGAAAGGAACAGAACCAGGAGGACATTGTACACAGAGACTGATACACTGTGGTAAAATAGAATGTAATGGACTTCTGTACTAGCAGCAATGCAATGACCCAGGACAATTCTGAGGGATCTTTGGAAAAGAATGATACCCACATTCAGAGAAAGAACCACAGGAGTGGAAACACAGAAGAAAAACAACTGCTTGAACACATGGGTTGATGCAGACTTGATTTGGGATGTAGACTTGAAACGACCACCCTAGTGCAACTATCAATAATATGGAAATAGGTCTTGATTGATGACACATGAAAAAAAACAGTGGAAATGTACCTCTGCTATGGCAGGGAGAAGCTTGGAGGGGGTAGAGAATAAGAACATGAATCATGGAACCATGGAAAATTTTCTTCTAAAAAAAATAAAATTTAAAAAAACTAAAAAAAACAGGACAGATTTCATCAGTTCTCAATAGCTGTAGATGGCATTTTTCAAAATGAATCCTTTGGGTTTGCCTTAGATCAAAGTATTGAACAGGGTAGCTAAATCTTTCACAGTTGATCATCATTACAACATTGCTTTTGGTATATGCAATATTTTCCTGGTCCTGCTCACCTCACTTTGCAAGAGTTCATATGAGTCTTCCCAGGTTTTTCTGAAACCATCTTTGTCATTTCTTATAGCACAATAAAATTTCATCACAATCATATATCAAACTTATTCCAGCTGACACTGTTCTTTAAAAAATTGTCAAACTTTTGCATGAATACTCTACCTGTCTTTGCTTCTATCTTTGGTTCATTGATTCCTTGGTTCCTTGGTTCCTTCATTCATTCAGCCGTTCGTTCATTCATTCCTTTATTCCTTCCTTACTTTCATCTTTCCTTCTTTTTTTACCTTTCTCTCTTTCTTTATTTCTTTTGTAGGACTGGGGAAGAAGCCAAGTCTAGACCTATGATTTTTAATCATTGTTCAGAATTCCAGGAGGAAAATCTCCATATGCCAGTGTATATTAGTAACTCAATTGTCTTGGACAGTTGCCTTAAGCCTTAAGAGAGTAAGCCACAGCTAGCTTATGTCAGAGATGGGAGATGATCCTACTACTTCCTGATTCCAAGACCAGCCTTCTATCCAGAGGGCCATGCTGTTTTTCTTGTCTTTAAAATTCTATGTTGAGGGGGCAGCTGGGTAGCTCAGTGGATTGAGAGCCAGGCCTAGAGACAGGTGGTCCTAGGTTCAAATCTGGCCTCAGACACTTCCCAGCTGTGTGACCCTGGGCAAGTCACTTGACCCCCATTGCCTACCCTTACCACTCTTCTGCCTTGGAGCCAATACACAGTATTGACTCCAAGATGAGAGGTAAGGGTTTTAAAAAAAAAATTCCATGTTGGTTGGTGAATAATTTCTTGAAGATGGTAAAGATATCCATAAAAAAGCAGAACTATTTCTGTACTGGGACATAATTCCCATGCCACTCATTAGGCACAGATGAGAAAATAAATTTCTTGGGAGAGGCAAATCAGGACCACTGATGAGTTCCAATTCATAATAAGCTCCAACGATAAAGTGAAGCTAACATATTGCCCAAGGGAACTGGTAGGATACTTTGTTCTGAAACTATAGCCCTCTTTCAAATTTAAACTATCTCATCTAATTTGAAGAAGTGGGAGGGGGACATGGAGGAACTAAAGAAGGCTCAAGGGGCAATCAGAGGAATGAATAAAGATAAAAGAATGCCTAGGGTAAGGAAAAAAAGGAAAAGAGGAAAGAAAGAAGGGACTTGGAAAGTAGAATCTAATCAGAGAACACAGAAATGAAGAAAGGAGAATCAATAAATTTGAGTAGCAAAATAATATTCTTTGCTTTGCTCCTGTGTCTGGGAGCTTATCCTTTCAGCAGTTTTGACCATTTTACTAATGGGGCAGACATTTTTAAACTTGGATTTGGGGGACTGTGTTTTTCAAAAATGTATGGGAGAAAGGAGCCAGAAGGAGAGTTCACTCTCCATTTTGGAGCAAAGCAGACCCATATCAGGGTTAAGAAATTTACCTTGTGGTAAGAGATAAGGAAAGAGACTTGTACAAAAATATATATAGCCGCACTCTTTGTGGTGGAAAAAAAACTGGAAAATGAGGGAATGCCCTTTGATTGGGGAATGGCTGAACAAATTGTTGTATCTGCTGGTGATGGAATACTATTGTGCTAAAAGGAATAATGAACTGGAGGAATTCTATGTGAACTGGAATGACCTGCAGGAATTGATGCAGAGTGAAGGGAGCAGAGCCAGAAGAACATTGTACACAGAGACTGATACACTGTGGTACAATTGAATGTAATGGACTTCTCTTCTAGCAGCAATGCAATGATCCAGGACAATTCTGAGGGACTTATGAGAAAGATCGCTATCCACATCCAGAGAAAGAACTGTGAAAGTAGAAACATAGAAGAAAAACAACTGCTTGATCACATGGGTCGACAGGGATATGATTGGGGATGTAGGCTCTAAGGGATCACCCTAATGCAAATATTAATAATATGGAAATAGGTCTTGATCAATGACACATGTAAAATCCATTGGAATTGCTCATTGGCTATGGGAGGGGGATAGTAGGTGGGGAGGCAAAGAATATGAATCATGTAACCATAGAAAAATATTCTAAATTAATTAAATAAAAATTTTCAAATTAAAAAGTAAAAGAAATACCTTGGGTGATTGTTCTTTTGTTCTGAGACTTTATAAACTATTGCTATTGTTCCTGTTTCTGAATGGATGGAAGAGAATCGGAAAAACTGCTAAAACTAGACGATGATGGCAGATAAAGTGATATAATTTCCCTTTTGAAATAATACCCTTTTCCCCTGGCTTGTTTTGAGGAAGGGAGCAAGTACTCTTAATTCCCCTATTCCTCTAAATATTGTCTCTCTTTTGCCCTTGCATGGGAAGAGAACAAGTTAAAAACTACCCATTCCTCTGTAGTTAGTGTCCAGGTCCTATCCAAAAACCTTTTCCTTCCCCTTGCTCATTGTTCTTTTCTTGTCACTGTCTCACTTCCCACAATACATATACAAAGCCACAGGGGTTGTAGTGAGGATCAAATGAGATAATGTACAAGAAGGTCTTTGGTAACATAAATGCTGTATAAATACAAGTTATTGTTCTTATGATCTATATTAATTACTCTATTCCCTCTACCCCTTGCTCTCTATAAACTAATTCATCATCATAAGCAAGTCACTTAACCTCTCAGTGTCCTACTAACTCTCCAAGACTGTAAATCACTGAAGGGAATTCATAATCAGAATTTCCTTACATTTGTGAATTACAAGTCCATTTTGGAAAAATAAAAACCTCAGTATGAATTACCTATGTGATATTATATCCTCAAAAAGTTATTTTAATCTTAGGTTACATTAAGAGAATCACGATTATTCAATTTTGGAAGTTGTTAGTTTTGCCATAATCTACCAGGTCATACCATGTGAAATATTTTTGCTTCATTCCAAGGAGCCACATTTTTAGGAAAAATGAAAAATCAGGGTACTCAAAGTAAGATAATCAAGATAATGAAGGGTTTCTAGCTTATACCATAGATGTTTTGCTTAAAGAAATTTGGATTGCTTAGCCTTATCTTTGGATGAGACTTTAGAATGGGTTTGAAGTTTGAATTCAACTCAATATCTAGATGACTAATCACTACATTATGCTTCTGTAATTGAGATCCAGAATGACAAGTGATCTCAAGTCTCTAGGATTCAAAGGCAATAAGGGCCCTTATTGACTTAATGCTCAATAATCACAGGATTCTAGGGTATTGGTACTCCTTATTAATTGGGCATTTGGCCATTCCCACACCTATAGAAGGACAATTTCCAGCATTCTGCTATGTGTAATCACCATGCTCCAATGTGTTTTCCCCAATTTACCTCTTTTCCTAGATGTTCATCCCTAACCATCTAAATCCTACCCTTTTAGAGAATACATTATCCTCTATATTAATATTCCATTATATTCTTTTGAATATTTATTTTATTGGCAATAAATTCTCCCCTTTCCTAAATATTATCATTTCATATTATCTCTCTCTTCTGGACTTAACAAAAATTATGCTTTTACCAGAAGACACAGCATCCCTCACCATTGTAGCCAGTATTGTTCATATCCTTCATCATTGTGACCCCATCCAACTTAATGTCAAAGTCATCTACCAACATCAAGGTAGTATGCCTTATCTAACCTTCGTCTCCATCCTAGTCCCTGTTTTCACACTTGAGGACTTTAATATAAAAGTTATTGGTCACCAGAATATCCTGTCCTCCAAGTTCATCAGTCTTTCCCAATAGCCATCCCTTTCGACTTAATTCCACTTTAGTCACACATGAAGGTGGTCATATTCTTGATCTAACTACCAATTAGACTTTTTCTAATCCATGACCTAGAACCCTTAACTTTTTGTATAATTGAAAACCTCTTTCATTCTGCATCAACCTTCCTAAACTTGTTCTTCATCCTTACCATACCCTTTCAGTCCTTCCTCTCCTTGTTCTCCCAATTTATCATCTTCTCCTTTCACAAATTTGACTCTAGTTAATCACTTCAACAATACATCATTAGCTGTTTTTGAATCCCTTGTCGCCTTGTCCTACTGTCAATTAAGCCCCATCCTGGGTTCTCTACTATGTTTCTTCTCCATTCCTACTCACACTCTGCTGATTACTTCTGGAGAAAGTTATAATATATGTATATTATCTAATCTCAACCAGTACCTTTTTGCAATAAACATATTTTTTTATTTTTTCCTGATTGATGTTATATCATGTTCCATAGCAGCTATTGTAAACCCTTTTGTTTTTCTTAAGACCTCCTGGTTCACCTACTCTCTACTCCTTAGATGTCTCCTACTTTATTGAGAAAATAAAAACTATCAAAAATGTGCTTCCTTTTTGCTTCCACTCTATCCCAGTATACCTCCCTCAAAGCTCTTCTTTAACATTCTACATTACCTCATATATAGGAAGAGTTAGCCTTCTCATCACCAATAATAAATCTCTCAGATGTGTGCTTAGCTTGACTAATCTTTCCTGTTTCATTTAGGAACTTGTTCTACAACCATTCCCTTTCATTTATCTTTAAAATCTCCTTTTCCACTGGTTCCTTCCATGACCAGTAAACCATTCCAAACCTTCCTCTTATCTATTAAAAAAAAAACCTTTCACTTAACTCTTCTATTCTGTCAAACATTCATACTATATTTCTTCTCTTTTCCTCTCCTACAAAAATAGTTCTGGAAAAAGTATCTGTAATTATTTCCATTTTCCCAGTTCCCATTAACTTCTCAGCACAGTCAATAGAAAGCTAGACCTGAAGTCTAGAAGATCTGAATTCTCATCTGTCCTCAAACATTTACCAGCTTTGTCAGAAGCTAGGCTAGACACTTAATCTTTGTCTATCTCAGGTTTTTTTTTAATTGTTATCTCAAGGATAATTATAGCACTTTCATCCCAAAGAATCAAATATCTGTAAATTCCTTAGCACAGTACCTAGCACATAGTAGGTGTTTAATAAATTCCTTCCCCAAGTCTTCCCAATCCCTTGCAATCTAGCTTCAGGTTCTATTATTTGATTGAAACTGCTACTTATTCACTACTAAATGAAGTGATATTTATAATTTTAAGTATAATTTTCTAGTACTCAGCCTTAATTACTCTAGTACTTAATTTTCTGCAACATTTGACACAGTTGATTCCACCTGTCTCCTGTTTGCCCTCTCATCCCTAAGTTTTCATGGAACTGTTTTCTCTTTTTTCTCCTACATACCTTATCACTCCCAGTCTTCTTTTAGACGCTTTGTATGGGTGTACATCATGGCTCTGACCTTGACTTTCTCTTCTTTTTTTACACTCTTTTTCATGAAGATCTCATAAGTTCAGTTACCAAGAGTATCCATGGCCTAGGAATTTCAGGTTAAACAAGATTTTATTATTTTTGAAGATTAGCAATAAGTTCATTTTTCTACTGACTTCTGTTAATTTCAGTATTATTCTAAAAATTGCCAAAACTGTATTCAGTTCATCAACAGAATAAATTGGTGTGCAAAATTGTCTTAGTTTAATTTAGTTTTAACATGCTATAATTCTGAAAGGGGAAAGAGGTGAGAAGAGGGCAGAATAAACCCTGGACAAAGGCAAAGCATATAATTCCATGCAGACATTGTACACACAGAATTATAAGCATGCCTGACCTAGAAAAACTTTAGGTAGTACTTAGGTCAACCATTTCATTTAATACAGATAGAGGTAGAATTTTTTAAAACTTTTAGCAAGGTTCCACGTTTAAAACTAAATCAATTCAAATCCAGCCTCAGACACTTCCCAGCTGTGTGACCCTGGGCAAGTCACTTGACCCTCATTGCCCAACCTTACCACTCTTCCACCTGGGAGCCAATACACAGAAGTTAAGAGTTTAAAAAAACAAAAAACAAAAAAAACTAAATCAACAACAAAAATATCACATTATTCTGAAATTAGTGGAAACATTTGCTTTTTTTATACAGAACTGATTTGAAGCTAAAAGGAAAAAATATGAAGTATTAAGATAGCTAAATAACAATAGGGTATAATTCAAAGAATACTAGGTTAAGGCTTAGGAAATTTGCGGGATTTTCCCTGGCTCTGTCATTAACTGTCTGTTCTGGGGCAATTTATTTCATTTCATTTCCCTGGGCTTCCATTTCTTTAACTACAGAATGATTCTATTGTACTCAAGTTCTTTTCCAGTTTTAGCCTTTCATAGTTCTCAAAACACCCTCCCATTTGTTCTTTGTAGAACTTTGAACTAAGATCTGAGACATTAGGCTGTGAGTGGGACTGCAGAGGAAGCCCAACAAGTGAAATTGAATGGCATTGATAATTAAAAACCTACAATCCTAAACCTTGCTAATACAAAACAAAAAAATAATTCCTGCTGATTAATGATGACCATAAATCATAGTCTTTCATGGAAGAAAATGTTTAATTGGAAACCTTGCCATTTTTCGTTCCTCCCATTGTTTATGGTTATAACCCAGCTCTAATTTATGTGATTTCCTTTTATGAAAGAATTCTTTCTAAAGAACCTAAGTGGAGCTATTTTACAATGTAGTAGGGAAAAGATGACTAATATTCAATGCTATCATCACTGCAATAGGCATTATCATGTAAATTGCAAATAATGAGGAAGTTATTTTTCTCTTTTAATTTACAGTGGTGATTAAACACCTTCTGGAATAGCTAGAAGAGATCTTGGAACTCTCACTCCCTGATTTTTATGAAGAACAATTAATATAGGCCCATTATTGCTTGGAATATAAAAGGTGGTAATGTTGGTTAACTTGAGAAGACCTCAGGCATCATTTTTAAAAAGGAATGTATTAGACTATGAATACCATAAGAGGAGGGATTGATTTTTCCCTTTGAATCTCCAAGGGTTAGCACAATATCTGGAATATAGTAGGTTCTTAATAAACATTTTTGATGGAGAGTCTTTTGAAAAAGCACTATAATATTCTCATTTGTAAATGTTGCAAATTCCAATCTTGGACTCAAAAAAAGATTCTATTCTTTCTGAATATTTAGTTTCAACTAGAATACCATCAGCTTAGTTGAGTAATTCTAAAATCCACTGATACCTTAGCATTGAACAAATTACTTGTGTTTATAGTTCCTTAGCCATTAAGAGTAATTATCTGAAGTAAAAAGAAGAAAACACTTAGTATTGTGGAATTGTAAAAGGATATTGATAATGTTACATATTCCTTCCTTAAAAGAGGTAGCTTAATGTTTCATGTATAGAGTATCTGATACGATAATACTGTAGTATGAGTGATAAGATATGAAGATCATGGTTCATTGCGTATATTGGGTTTATTTAGCACTTTACTACCATTATATTTATATTAGAATCCTCTAAGGTCTTATCATTTCAACGTATAGTAGTAAAAATAATAATAATAGCTAGCATTTGTACTGTATTTTAAGGCTGGCAAAACACTCTACAAATATTATCTTATTTGATCTTCACAAAACCCTCAGAGATAAATGCTATTATTATATTCATTATATAGTTCAAGAAACTGAGGTTAAGATCATTTCCCCTGGAAATAACAATTCTTTGGTTTGAGCCAGATTCCTAGTTTCTGTATGCATTACCAAATAACCTTGTTTCAAAACAACTCTTGAGTGTAAGAAGTTAAAGGATAAAAACTGAGAGGAAAGTATAAAATCCAAATTAAACAATTTATTTAAGCTCACTGGGTCTGTAAATCTTTCCTTCCACCCTGTTATAGACTATTTCTTCTGGATGCAGATCTTTTCCAATTCTCACAGATTTAGTCCTCCCATTGCTTAACATCTCATATAGATAAACAAAAAATTCCCCTCTCAAGAAATCATGGTTTTAAACAGATTACTTCCAAATAAGGAAAGTAACAATTAATGTTAGCAATGAACATAAACTAGAATGACTTTTTCAGTCACTTCTATATATCATCTCAAATCCAAATTCAAATCCAAATTGCATGCTGGGTTATTTTACCCCCATTTGGGAACAGAAAACAAAGCCCCAGTGTTCATTTGGTTGACTACTTTTGCATTGCCTGAGTATGACTTCATTTTATCAAGGGTCATTGCCTCTGTGGAAAACAAAAGCACACAGAAGTAAAAAAATTAGTGTATGTGACTTTTTCCTAGGATTTTATTTCAACCTGATTGTCTGCCACTTTAATTCAGCTTTTGCTCCCACTTCATAACATGCAAATGTTTCTCATCTGAGCCCCCACGGCCAATCCAGAGTTTGAACATAATCAGATAGAACAGTGTGCAGTTTAAGGTCCTGACAACAAGTACAGAAATGTTGTTTTATGCTTGAGGGAACTGTGCATAGACCATCTGCTGCCTTGGTGATTCCCATGATACCTGTCAGAGTAAGTATGCATGAAGAGGCAGGAAAGGGAAAAGGATATTTTCTCAAGTCATTTGGTACAAGAACCTCTGAAACCTGTGCCCCTATTGGACAGCATTTGGATTAATAATTGGACCCATGTAGAATATTGCAGGCCCTTCTACCTTTTTTAAGTTACATGGGAATATAAAACAGAAAGTTTTTATTTTGGTGGTGCCATTATGTATTATATACAGAATGAATTCATATAATGATTGAGTAGAAAAGGACTGCATTATGGGATACTATAGGAGAAAACTACAAGAAAGGCATTTATGTTATTTGCCAAAAAGGTTATGTAGAAATAATGTCAAAGAAAAGAATAGAATATTTCTGGGGGAAGCAAGATAGCACAATGGATAGAGCACTGAGGTTGGGTCTATACTGGGGCTGGAGTCAGGAGGACTTTTGCCCTTTTCTCTTATAATTGTTACTAAGATGGAAGGAAGGAAGGAAGGAAGGAAGGAAGGAAGGAAGGAAGGAAGGAAGGAAGGAAGGAAGGAAGGAAAGAAGGAAATGGAGGGAGGGATGGAAGAAAGGAGTAATATTTTATAAATCCAAATGCTATGTAATTATAATGATCAATCTTGCCTAGAGAGAAGAGATAAGGAAATGTATTACTCTGCTTTCAGTGTAAGAGGGAAGAGCTATAGTTGTGGAATGCTAGATATGGCCACTTTGTTGCCCTGGAAGAAGCTAGACACCTGCAAGAAGTACCTAGAGACTCCAGTGACTATGGGGATTACATTCCTAGTCATACCTACTATGTGACCCTGCCAAATATTTTCATTCTCATGTTTGCTTTCAACTATGCCTATATATTATTACTTTATTGCATTTGCATCTAAGGTAACAACTAACTTTAATCAATGTCCTTGTATTAACATAAGCGTATCTATTCACAAATTGATTGTTGCTCTGAAACACCTGCATCACCCCTAGATTGTGAATGATCCAAAAAAGATGCTCTTGCATCTTTCTTTGGATAAGAGGAGGGATAATGTGAGTGTGAAGCCCCAACCCCCTTTTATGATTATAATAGTATTAGCCTTTATTATTATTTTAATAATATAATCATTCATTTTGAGTGAATAGTCAAAGTGATAGTTTGTTTTATAAAATTATAGGGATTAACTAAGAAAGTCACAGTTTAGGGTGGTATCAAATCTTGTTTACATCTTCTGACCTTAAGCCTATTACCAAATGCTACTACTAAGTGCACCACACTCTGCCTTGGGTGCAAGCTCCAGAGGGTCACTAAGGAGGTGGAGGGCCCCTCTTGTTTCTACAAACTGCTGACTCCTAATATTGTCAATAAAAGATGTCAATGGGGCAAAGGACTTTAAAAGGTCAGCAATAAAAATAAACTTAAGTCACCCCCCAAAGATCTTCTTTTGCATTCACTAGTTCAATCAGCACTTATGTCATTAATTAAGAAGTGCCTTCACACCTAGCAGATTGGCTAAAATAACAGCAAAGGAAAGTAATAAATGTTGGAGAGGATGTGGCAAAATCAGGACATTAATGCATTGTTGGTGGAGTTATGAATTGATCCAGTCATTCTGGATGGCAATTTGGAACTATGCCCAAAGGGCACTAAGAGATTGCCTGCCCTTTGATCCAGCCATACCACTGCTGGGTTTGTACCCCAAAGAGATAATAAGCAAAAAGACTTGTACAAAAATATTTATAGCCGCACTCTTTGTGGTGGAAAAAAAACTGGAAAATGAGGGAATGCCCTTTGATTGGGGAATGACTGAACAAATTGTTGTATCGGTGGTGATGGAATACTATTGTGCTAAAAGGAATAATAAACTGGAGGAATTCCATGTGAACCTGACCTCCAGGAATCCAGGAATTGATGCAGAGTGAAAGGAGCAGAAGTAGGAAAACATTGTACACAGAGACTGATACACTGTGGCACCATTGAATGTAATGGACTTCTCTACTAGCAGCAATGCAATGATCCAGGACAATTCTGAGGGACTTATGAGAAAGAACGCTATGCAGATGCAGAGAAAGAACTGTGGGAGCAGAAACACAGAAGAAAAACAACTGCTTGAATTCATGGGTTGGTGGGGATATGATTGGGGATGTAGACTCTAAATGACTACCCTAGTACAACTATCAATAATATGGAAATAGGTCTTGATCAATGGCACATGTAAAACCCAGTGGAATTGCTCATTGGCTGTGGGAAGGAGTTGGAAGGAGGGGAGGGAAAGAACATGAATCATGTAACCATGGGAAAATTTTCTTAATTAATCAACATAAAAAATTTTAAAACAAAAGAACTGCCTATGTGAAAGATATGAGCATCTTTTTCTTTTTTTGTATCATTGTCACTGTCATAAGATTTCTCTCTATTAAAAAAAGGCCATCTTCTAAGGCTTTTCTAAGGAAAAGAAAAAGTTGGGGATAAATTATCTCACATGAAGAGGCATGAATAAAATCCATATAGTAGAAGGGAAGAAGAAGGGGTAGTGGGTAGATCCTTACTCTCATTGAAATTGGCACATAGTGAGAATAATATCCACAATTGTTAAGTATAGAAACTTATCTTACCCAATAGAGAAATAAGAAGATGAGAGGGAAGAAAAATGGGATAATAAATCAATGGGAGTTGGAAACTTGGAGAGACAGGTAAACAAAATCAAAAACATTTGTGAACAGGGAAAGTCTGAAAACAGAGAAGTATAAATGGGGAAAATAAGATAAAAGGAAACATACAGTAATGATAACTCTGAGTGTGAGTGTTGTGAATTTACCCATAAAATGCAAGAGGATAGCAGAGTGAATTAAAAGCAAGAATATCACAATATACAGTTTACCAAAAAAAAAAAAAACTAATTTAAAGGAGGGAGATGCACAGAAAGTAAAGGTAAAAGGTAATATTCTTCAGTTAAAATCAAAAAAGCACGGAAAGCAATTATGATCTCATGCAAAGTAAAAGTGAAAATTGACCTAATTAAAAGAGTTAAGAAAGAAAATAACATATAGATTGAAGGAACCAGAAACTATGAAGTAATATCAATATTAAACATGTATGCACCAAATGGCATAGCCTCTAGATTCCTAAAGGAAGAGATACATAAGTTATAGGAACAAATAGTAAAATGTTACTATTGGGGACCTCAACATCTTCCTCTTATAAGTAGATAAACCAAACCAAAATATAAACAAGAAAGAAGTTATGGAGTTAAACAGAAACTCGGAAAACTTTGATATGATAGACATATGCAGAAAACTGAAAGGGACTAGAAAGGAATACACCTTTTTCTCAGCAGTACTTAGCACAAAAATTGACGTAATAACAAGATATAAAAACCTCACAACTAAATAGAGAAAAGCAGAAACAGTAAATGCATACTTTCCAGACCATATTGCAATAAAAATTACACTTGATAAAGGGCAACAAAAAAGACTAAAAATTAATCAGAAAAGAGATTAGATCAAAGAACAAATCTTAGAAACAGTCAACAATTTCATCAAAGAAAATTAAAATGAAGAGAAAAATAGCAAAATTTATGGGATGCAGCCAAAACAGTAGAAGTAATTCATATCTCTAAATGCTTATTACAACAACAACAAAAAAAAATAGAAAAAGAGCAGATCACTTAATTGGACATGAAACTAAAAAAAACAGAAAAAGAATAAATTAAAAATCTCTAACTAAAAACCAAATTGGAGAAAATAAAGGAAGAAATTAATGAAATTGAAAGCAAAAAGAAAACATTGAACTAATAAATAGGAAAATAAAAAAAGATAATCTATTCATTAACTTGATTTAAAAAGAAAGACAAAAACCAAACTATTAGTATCAAAAAAGAAAAAGGAAATGTCAAAAATCAGTGAAGAAAAAGTTAAAATAAATATTGGAAATTATTTTGCCCAAATATATGCCAATAACTGACAATCTAAGAGAAATAGGTGGGATATATAAACTACCCATATTAAGAAGAGAAAATAGGATATTAAAATAATCCCATCACAGAAAAAAGAAATTGAACACACCCTTTAAATAACTCCCTAAGAAAAAGGTCTTAGGACCAGATGGATTCACAAGTGAATTCTACCAAACATTCAAAGAACAACTAAGTCTGATATTACATAAATTGTGTGGAAAAATAGAAGAGAAAGGAATACTACAAAATTCCTTTTATGACACAAATATGGTATTGATACCTAAACTAAGAAGATTTAAAACAAAGAAAGAAAATTATAGACCAATAACCCTTATGAACATTAATGTAAAAAGAATTTTAATAAAATACTAGCAAGGAGATTACAGCATTATATCACACAAATCATACTCCATTATCCAGTGAGTTTTACATGAGGCATGGAGGGATGGTTCAATATTAGAAAAACCATCAGCATAATTGACCATATCAATAAAAAACACAACAGAAACTATATGATTATTTCAATAGATCCAGAAAAAGTCTTTGACAAAATATAGTTCCCATTCTTATTAGAAACACTAGAATGAATAGGAATAAATGGATCTTTCCATAAAAGGATTAGTAGAATTTCTCTAAAATTGTCAGCATGTATCATCTGTAATGGGGATAAGTGAGAAGCTTTCCCAGTAACTTCAAGGTTGAAGCAAGTATGCCCATTATTACCACTATTATTTAATATTGTGCTAAAAATGCTTTCTATAGCAATAAGAGCAGAAAAAAAAATTGAAGGAATTGAATAGGCAATGGAGAAACAAAGGTATCATACTTTGAAGATGTTATGATGGTATATCTAGAGAATTCTAAAGACTCGACCAAAAAACTAATAGAAATAATTTACAACTTCAACACAGTCACTGGATACTAAATAAACCCACATAAATTAACATTATTCCTGTTTACCACCAACAAAATGCAAAAGCAAGAGATGTAAAGGGAAATCTCACTCAAAATAACTCTAGATAATACAAAATATCTGTTTGTATACTTACCAAAATAAAATCAAGAACTATAAGAACACAATTACAGAACGCTCCACACAAATAAAGTCAAATCTAAATAATGGGAAAAACATTGATCATGGATAGACCAAGCCAACATAATGAAAATGACAATTCTGCCTAAATTAATTTACCTAGTCAATGTCATATCAATCATACTAAAAAATCATTTCAGAGAACAAGAAAAGAATAACAATGAAATTCACCTAGAAGGATAAAAGGCCAAAAATATCAAAATAATTTTTTTAAATATGAAAGAAGGAGGCCTGGCTGTATTAGATCTCAAACTATACCAAAAAGCAATATTCATCAAAACAATCTAGCATTGGCTAAACTGTAGAGTGGTAGATTAATGGAATAGATTAGGCTATAAGCATGCATTGGTAAATGACCATTGTAATCTAGAGTTTGGAAAACTCAAAGATCCAAGCTTCTGACAGAACTCCTTATTTGATTAAAAACTTCTGGGAAACCTGGAAAATAGTATGTCAGAGATTGGGGATAGACCAACATCTCATGCCTTATAGAAGATAAAGTCAAAGTGACTATATGATTTAGAAATAAAGGGAGATATACCATAAACAAATTAGGAGAGCACAAAATAGTTTACCTGTCAGAGATATGTATAAATGAAGAATTTGGGTCAAAACAAAATATAAAGCATATTTTGAGATGTAAAATCGATAACTTTCACTACATTAAATTAATAAGTTTCTGCCCAAATGAAAGCAATGCAACCAAGGCTGAAAGGAAAACAACAAACTTGAAAAAAATCTCTATAGCAAGTCTCTCTGACAAAGGCTTTATATTGCAAAGATATGGAGAACTGAGTAAAATCTATAAGATCACAAAGAATTCCCCAATTGACAAATGATCAAAAGATACAAACAGGCAATTCTAATATGAAAAAGTTGAAACTATCTTTAGTTATATGAAAAGATTCTCCAAATCACTATTAATTAGAGAAATACAAATTAAAAAAAATATGAGGTACCATCTCATATTGATCAGACTAGCTAGTATAAATATATATATATGTATATGTTATATATATATATGTTATATTTATATATTAGAGGGGATGTGGAAATATATATATTAGAGGGGATGTGGAAAAGTCAGGAAACCAAACTACTGCTGGTAGAGCTACAAACTGATTCAACCTTTCTGGAGAGCAATATGGAACCATGCCCAAAGGGCCATAGACAAGCAATACCACTATTGGGTCTGTATCCCAAAGATATTAAAGATAGGGGAAAAGAATCTACCTATACAAAAAAATTTACAGCTGCTCTTTTTATGGTGTCAAAGAACTAGAAATTGAAGGGATGTCCATCAATTGGGGAATGGTTGAACAAGTTGCAGTATATGTTTGTAATGGTATGTCATAAGAAATGACAAACAAAATGAACACAAAAAACTTTCCATGGTTACATGATTCAAGTTCTTTCCCTGTCCTCCTCCCTTCCCCCTCCCAGAGGAAACGAGCAATTCCACTGGGTTTTACATGTATCATTGATCAAAATCTATTTCCATATTACTGATATTTGCAATAGAGTCATTGTTTAGAGTCTACATCGTCAATCATATCCTCATTGAACCATGTGATAAATCACATGTTTTTCTTCTGAGTTTCTACTTCCAGAGTTCTTTCTCTGGATGTGTTTAGCGTTCTTTCTCTTAGATCCCTCAGAATTGTCCTGGATCATTAGCATTGTCCTGGATCGTTGCATTGATGCTAGTAGAGGAGTCCATTACATTCAATTGTGCCACAATGATCAGTCTCTATGTATAATGTTCTCCTGATTCTACTCCTTCTACTCTGCATCAATTCCTGGAGGTCTTTCCAGTTCACATAGAATTCCTCCAGTTCATCACTCCTTACAGCTCAATAATATTCCATCACCATCAGATACTACAATTTGCTCAGCCATTCCCCAATCAATGGACACCCCCTTGTTTTCCAGTTTTTTTTGCCACCACAAAGAGCATGGCTATAAATATTTCTGTACATGTATTTTTCCCTTGTATCTCTTTGGGGTACAAGCCCAGCAGTGGTATGGCTGGATCAAAGGACAGGCAGTCTTTTAAAGCCCTTTGGACATAGTTCCAAATTGCCTTCCAGAATGGTTGTATCAATTGGGAAAGGTTTCTTGCAGGGGATTGGTTTTCGCTGAGACTAGAGTGAAACAAAGGAATCCAAGAGGCAGAGCTGAGGAGGAAGAGAGCTCTAGGCATAAGGGCAGCCTGTGAAAATGTTAAGTCATCAATAGAATATAGTGCATTGAGGAAAAAAGCCAGGAGGTAAATATCATTGGATTGCAGAGAATGTGGAGGGGAGCAATGTGTAAAAAGCCTTGAAAATTACAAGAGGTCAAGTTTTGAAACCAAACAGGTACATTTTATTTTATGTTGGATGTAAGAGGGAATGAGCAGAGGTTGGCTTTGACACGGTCAAACATGTACTTTGGGAAGATAAGAATAACAGCTGAGAGGAGAATGGAATGGAGTGATGTGAGATTTGAACAGAGACCAACTAGCTGGCTATTGAATAGTACAAGTATGAAGCTATATGGACACATACCAGTTTGACTGACAATGTCATTGGAATGAAAGGGATATACATAAGAACTATTACAAAGAAAGGCATCCAATGACACAGAAACAGATGGGCAATGCACTGTGAGGGACAGTGAGGAATCCAGAATGACACCGAGGTTATCAACCTGGTTTACTAGGAGGCTGGTAGAACCCTTGACTGTAATAGGAAAGTTATGAAGAAGAAATTTGGGGGGTTGGGGGAGAGAAAGATTATGAGTTCTGTTTTGATCTTACTGCGTTTAAGATATCTACAGGGCATCCAGTTTGTAATTTCCAATCAACAGTTGGAAACTGGAGGTCAGAAGAGAAGATAGAACTGAAAAAAAAAATAGATTTTAGAATCATTAAAAGAAATGATAATTGAAGCAAAATATCATGCAGTGAGAAGAGGTGCCCTAGGACAGAACTTTAGGAAGCCCTCACATGAATTTAATAACAATCCAGCAAAAGAGACTGTGACACATGTAGAAAGAAACAAGAGAGAGCAATCACAACAACCTAGTGAGAAAAATTCATTAAGGAGAAGAAAGTGATCGACAATGTCAAAGGCTACAGAGATGTCAAGAAGGATAAAGATTAATGAAAGGCCATTAAATTAGACAATTAAGAGATCACTGGTAACTTTGGAGAGTGCAGTTTAAATTGAATGATTAGGTCAGAAGCCAGAATGCAAAGAATGTAGAAGAGAGGGAGAGAAAAGTATTGTATACAGCTTTTTCAAGGAATTTAAACACTCAAAAGAAGATATAGAGGAGATAGATGAACAAATCAAGTAAGGTTGTTTTTTGTTTTGTCTTTTGATGATGGAGAAGACATAGGTGATAGTCCTTTAAATCTTGTTCAAGAGGAGTGAGGTATGCTTTATCTTTTTCTCTTTCAAAACAAGATTTATCATTTCCTTTACATGCTAAAAGTTTTTGTACTTGTTCTTTTTAAACTCAGAAACAATTTATAAAGTTATGTTATATTTCTCTGAATTTATTACTTTTGTTGCCCTCACCATAAACTATATGGAATGGATTTTTGTGCTATTCTCCAATCAATGGGCACTAATATTTTCAGTTTTTTATAGTAAAAAGTGCTACAATAAATATTTTCATTTCTATGAAATATTTGTGTGTGTGTATCTTTGACCTATTTGAGATCTATGTCCATTAGTATGTTGTTAGGCCAAAGGAATTATTTAGTGACTTTTCTTACATAATTTCATAAAATGTTTAGACCAATTCACAATTCCACTAAACATTTATTAGTTTGCCATCTTTAACTCATAGATACAGCATTTTAATTGGAATTTCATTAACTGAAATTAAATTATTGGAAACCAAGTTTACCTGAAGATAATATTTTTTTATTGAGAGTGGCATGTTTGTCTTATAAATAGGGCAAACAGCTGACAGTATCCAGAATTTGACAGAAACAAAATGTTACATTACAAGACAGTATTCATTTTTTTTACACATTCTTATTTTAACATATATGCTAATAACAGAGGGAGAGATGCAAAATATGTGTGTGTGTGTGTGTATGTGTGGAAAGACCTCCAGGAATTGATGCAAAGCAAAAGGAGCAGAACCAGAAGAACATTGTACACAGAGACATTGTGGCACAATCGAATGTAATGGACTTCTCCACTAGCAGCAATGCAATGACCCAGGACAATCTGAAGGAACTTATAAGAAAGAAGGCTATCCACATCCAGAGAAAGAACTGTGGGAGTAGAAACACAGAAGAAAAACATATGATTGATCACGTGGTTCAATGGGGGTATAATTAGGGGTGTTGACTTTAAATGATCACTATTACAAATATTAATAATATGGAAATGGATTTTGAACAATGATACATATAAAACCCAGTGGAATTGCTCATTGGCTGCAGGAGGCGGGTAGGGAGGAAGAGAAGGAAAGAACATGAATTATGTAACCATGTAAAAATATTCTTAATTAATTAATTAAAGGTTTTTAGAAAAGAAACCTTTCCCAGTCATTGTTAATCTCAATGTCTTTCCTTCTACATTATTCCAAATTTATCCTGTATGTATCTTATTTGTTTACACGTTGACTTCCACAATAGACTGCGAGTTCCTTGAGAGCAGGGAACATCTTTTACCACTCCTTTGTTTCCCCAGAGCTTAACAGAGTTTCCAAAACATATTATGGAGTTAAATAAATTTACCTTAATATGACCTATTGATCAAATAAAATTTTAAAGAGGAGACAACCTAAAACTCATGGCAGATGGGCAAAGTAATTCTGAGAAAAAAAATTTAAAGTCTAAGTTTTTGCATTAACAAAAAAGAGAGAGGAAAGATGAACTAATTGAGCACCAGGTAATTTTTAAAACTTTCTAGTTGACAAATAAAAGTCTAAAAATCTAAAAACAGAAATTTTGAAAATTAAAAAATTAATATATACCATGAGGAAAACAAAATATAAAGATTATGAAATTAAAAGCTATTTTTAAATACCAATAAAATAGACAAATTTCAAGCTATCATTTTTAAGTTAGAAAAAGGAAATTAAATTAAAGAAATAAAAACTAAAAAGATAAATTTCACAACAATTTAGAAGTAATAAAGAAAAATAGAAGCTGTCAAACCTAATTATATACCAAGAAAACTAAACTTATGTAAAAAATGATAAATATCAAAATCTAAAATATCCCAAGTTAAGAGAATAAGAAAGAGAATTTAAACAAGTAAATATTAGAAACTGTAACTGAATAATCCATAAATGAACCCCAAAGGGAAAATAAATAAATTAAACCTACCTGGACTAACAAATTATTTGGATCAAATATTGAGGAAAAATAACATAAACCATTTGCAAAATTAACTATCAGAGGAAATTTACAAAAATTCTATGAGACAAAAATGGCTCTGATGTCCAAACCAAAGTGATGAGACAAAAATAATTTCGATATCATTAGTGAACATTAATTCTAAAATATTAAATTAAATAACAGCAATAATTATAGCATCATTATTTTAAAATATTATTGATCACAAAGTAATAAGTATCAGTGGGAGAATTTGAATCTAAGTCTTTTAATTCCAGAACAAATTTTTTTTCTTTTCCATTATCCTAAGAAGCTGTTGCAGAAACTGAACTTAGGCCACTATTTTAAAACACTACCATTTTAAGCTCAAAGTATATACAAAACATAAATTATAAACTATCAAATCACTAAACAGAAAGGGAGGAAAGGAGTGGGAAGAGAAATAAAACATTTATTAACCACTTACTACATGCCAGGCACTATGTTAATTACTTTACAAATATTTTTTTATTTCATCCTCACAATAACCTAATCACATTCAAATCCCACTCTTTGTGACTCCATTTGGAGTTTTCTTGGCAAAGATACTGGAGAAGTTTGCCATTTCTTGGGCAAGTCACTTAACCCCCTTTGCCTCATTTTCCTCATCTGTAAAATGAGCTACTGAAAAAAGTTGCCAACTACTCCAGTATCTTTGTCAAGAAAACTCCAAATGAGATCATAGAGGTTAAGTTAATTACCAAGGCAACATAGTACTTGAGGCAGGATTACATGTAAGGTCTTCCTGACTCCAAGAATAGCACTCTCTCCATTTACCATCAACAGCTTTCTTTGATTTCTGTTCCCTGGAAACATTCTGTTTTTCCCTAAGATAATTTGATCACCTGAAATCTCAACACTATGCAAACAGACTCAGTTTTTAAATATTCAGCACCTTCTTATCTCCCTCAATTGCCTCTCTCCTCTGCCTGAGAGCTAGAAAATAAACCAATAAACTCCTTTTATAGAAGATTCAGGACTTTGCATGTAATTCTCCATTTTCAATCAGTGGGTCTCCTTTGTTTGTACTCCATGAAACGTCATGCCCCTTCCTGGATACAATCTGAAAGTCTCCTGCCTCCTCCCTCGCCTGCAGCCCCTTTGAGTTCTTTTTGCATGTTTTCTTCCTCCCTACCACTCTCATTGGACTATAAACTCTTTGAAGACAGGAACTTTTTTCTTATTTGTATCTTCAGTGCTTATCACAATTCCTGTAACAAAGTATGTGCTCCTTAAATGTTTAGTGAATTAAATTTAAATATTGCACTTTTAATTGAGCTATGAATGGTACTAACAATCTTGGGAAATAATTTGAAATTAACTGAGTAAAATTGCTAAACAATGAAATGAGGTCTTTATTAATCATAATGGCTAATATGTTGGTTTGTATAAATACTTGTATTTCTTTTACAAAAAAAATTCTATGGTTTAATTTTACAATTTATTACGAGTCAGAGAAATTTAAGATGGACATTTATTTTTCTGGAATAGATATGGCACAAATGTGGACATTCCTAAGACTTTGTTTCCTCAATCTCCCTCCTAACCAATTAAGTTCAGGCCATTTCAATAACTGTCTACTATTTATGAAACACTATTTGAGGTCCTGGAGATAAAAGGCTAAATGAAAAATAGTCTCTGACTTGAAGAAGCTTTCTGTTAGTGGGGTACAAAATATATAAAGATGAGTAAATACAAAAATAATTTATGAGTAGAGAAGGCTAATAATCATGGGCATAAGGAAAGATATTTCATAGGAGAGGGCACCTTAGCCAGCCCTGAAGCAAGCTAAAGATTCTAATACACAGAAATTAGGAAGGAGTTTATGCTCATCATTTGGATTAACATATAACGACATGAAGATTGGAGAGAATGTTGGTTCAAACAATTCTATAATCAATTTGCATCATATATGACAAGTAAAGGAATTAATATGAAATAAAATGAAATAAATAAGAATTCCCCTGAAAATATGGGAAGAAGTCAAATCATAAAGGAATATAATGAATTGAATTTAAGTGAGACAGCTTTGCACAGTCATCAACCTCACTCTCTCTTCCAAAGTCATCAAAGACCAGTAACAAGAAAAAAGTTAGGATGACTGGTGATGGTCTGGGATGCAATGGATGACCTTGACTTTTCAGTGTCTGACCAAGCTCTAAACATTCAGCAAAGCCTGATTTAGCTGCCTTCATGACTATTAGAACAAATTCTCTTCATTTGCCCATTCTACTGGAGGAAATCTTCACATGCTTGGTATACACATCAACCTAAATCACTAATGGGTTTGAGACCTATAGGTTACCCTCAACCTTCTTTAGCCTCTCTGCCAGGATGGTTATACAGAGGTGTGGTTGCTGAGCATGCTACAGCTTCTTGGGGCTGCAAGTAAGAATTAGGTGAAAGGAAGGCACTAAAAGTGGATGAGCAGCCATGTAGAGGTCTCAGCAAGTCCTCACACCAGAAATGGTAGTCCTCCCTGAATATTCCATATGCCCAAATTAGAGAGTGGTAGTTCTAAAGATCATCCTGACGAGCATTTATCAGAACAAAATAAAAAAACAAAGTCATTCCTTGCTCTGAAGGAGCTTATTCAGTTCAATTCAGTTAAACATTCATTAAATTCCTTCAGTGTACTATGCATTGTTCTAAGTGCTAGGTACACAAAAAAAGAAATGAGGTAATACCTTTCTTTAATGAGTTTATAATCTAAAGGAGGAGACCACATGCAAACAAATATTATACAAAAGAAGCTATATACAATAAGTAGAAATAAATAGAAAGATAAATGGAAAATAATTAAGAGATGGAAAGCACTGGAATTAAGAGTATCAGGAAAGCTTCTTGTAGAAGATGGAAAACAATATAAATGAAGATGTGGTCACCAGGATTAGCTATTCTGTTTTAGTAAATTATAGAAATGAGTAAATGACAGTGGTACCTTGACACATGAGTTTAATTCCTTCCATGGGCAAGCTCATAACTCAATTTGCTGATGTGTCAAATCACATTTCCCCATTTAAATTAATAGAAATTCAATTAATCCATTCTGGCCCCCCCAAAAAACACATAAATTTTTATATGCTTTTAAATACAAAAAAAACTTTCTAAATAATATATTTATAGATACTAAGAAAGAATGTAAAGAAATAAACTTGCTTATGAAATGCTATTTACCTTCAAAGTCAGGTGAAGATGATTTTCATTTTGTGCACTATCACTTAACATAACTTACTCTCTACACACATAATGCTACATTTAAATGAAAAATTGACTTTACACATTACTTATATTATGTAACTTTATTGCTAAAACTTAATTGCTATTTTTTTACTTTACTTAATTATCATCATTTTCTTCATTGAATTTTGGCTGTTTTGCCACACTTTCCTGTATTTCACTTAGAAATTTCAACAAAAACCTTTCTGTGGAAGTGTGTTTCTTCCTCCCTTTCAGAACATTGCCATAATGTATGAAACAAGTGTCATCACATATTTCCAACACATGACATGTTGCAAATTTTTCTGGGTTGGGTCTTTTCAATAAACTATGTCATTTTTTTCCCAAATATTCAACATTTCCTTAATCTCACTTGTACTGATTACCTCATCCACCTTGGGCTCCCCCCCACTAATTTCCTGCAAAACCTCCATATGCTGCTGCTATAACTACTTCAGTTCCTCTATCATCAGGACCCAAGGTTAAAAGTTAAGAAATTTACCCCCAAAACTGATAATAAAGACAAAAATAAAGAAGAGAGCAAAAGCAGTTCAATACAGATGTCCATATGGCCAGATAAACAGATAAACAAGACAGCCTCGTGGAACTTATGAAACCAAACATTCAGCAGGCTATCCAGTGGAGGGTGGCAAAAGCTCTCAAATATCTGTTAGTGACTTAAAGCAAAAAATCCCGATTGTGACTGCTTATATCTCAAATTGCTTGTGACTTAAGGTGCTCATGTATAAAGATACCACTATACCTTTCAGATTAGTAACAGTACTATTGATTTAATTCTAGCTTCAGAAATGGAAGAAAAAGGATGCTGGAGGATACATTCGCAATGGTAAGTTGCTAAATGAGAAGGTGATAGGAAAGCGAATTCAAACATAATGTCCTTCTGAATCTCTCAGTAATCAGGACAACAATTAAAGATATGAAATTAAGGCAGAAATTAAAGATATGAAAGAGTTAAGTCTCCCAGGCCATAGTGTATGCTCTGAGCAGCAAGGTGGCCAGAAAGAAGATGTTGTAATGTCTGGAACCTGCTTAGATACAGCTGGTCACATAAGGTCCTCCACAATCAGAACAGTGGTACTTGAGCAAATAAGATGCAGGCATGAGTTACGATCTTGGAGAATTGCCTAATGACACCAAGAGTTCCAGGGTCTTGCCCAAAGTAACATAGCACGTATGTACAGGTCTTTCTGACTCGAAGGCTGGATTTCTATCCACTATACAAGGCTTCCTTCTTCAATCACATATATTTTCTTGGTACATAGAAAATCAGTTATGAAATACTTTACAGTTTTCAGATATGGAATATTTACAAACTAAAATGACTTTACTGAAATCTAAAAAAGATAAAACTTTCCCCACCAGGAGTCACCTTAGAATCTCAATATTCCTAAACAACATGTTCTTTTACCCCATCAGGACTACTAGCCCCTGGCAATAAATCATTTTTGTGATTTCATAACAGATATCATGCAGCTTCATTCTGTGATTATTCAAAAATTTGAACTGAGCTATGTAATTATGACAGCAAAATACAGGATTCACAATGGGACAAACATTTCCAGACACTCAACTGACCGAAACTATAGTCCCCCAAATGTTATCATTTTCAACTGCCTGCCTAAGCAGTATGAAGCAAAACAACTACTACATGTTGCCACCAAATGGTTTTGGTCAGTGGTCAAGGAATCAAATTCAAGGACATGAGAGTTTCTGCCTTGCTTAGATTTCTTCAGGTACTTATTAAAGCTTTCATTGCTAGTGATAAGGGATGAGTGTGAGAGCAACATGTGGAAAAGATTTTTAAAAAGGAGTTTTCCAGTTGTCTTATATTCTAATAATCACTTTCTGTGCCTCTTATTGGCAATGTTGTAGAGTAGGAATACCAATGAATTGGGAGGCAAAGTAACCAGGTTCAAATCTGCTACTTTTTTTGTGGTCTTGATCAAATTATTTCACTTCCCAGGGCCTGTTTCCTCATCTGTAAAATGAAAGATTTGCACTAAATTTATAGATCTAAATTCCAGCCTAGCTTCAAGTCCGATGATGCTAATAATCATCCCAAAATGAGAATTATTCAGATGAATTAGCACATATAGGCAAAGCACTATGCAAGGCTTTGATATGAAAGAGATATGAAAAGATTACCCATATATTTTCCCTGATGCTCTTGAGGAACTTGAAATTTAATAGAGGTCAGAGAACAAATGCATTCTTCAATACTGTGGAGATTTCATCTGTTTTGGCACTTGTTGGATCGACCCAGATTTCAGCTCCTCTGAGCTTACATAGACCTTATTCATGAGTCACTATAGCTAAAATAAATTCTAAACCTACTTAGACTGGTGCTAGCAAAAGAAACCTATTATCCATCCATGGCATTCCTGCTCAGACTTTTCCACTTGATAGAAGGTGCTGGTGCTTACAGTCCACTAAATATCCAGGGGCACCTCCACACCATGAAGAAGCAATGAAATAGGTCCTTAGTGGCAATAACATATACAAATAACTATAATACATGAACCCATGAAAAATCTATGTCTTTGTCAGTGTAATATATTCCTTTTGTGGGTTTCCTTTGTAGATTAAAAAATTAATATCCAAAATACTCCAAGTATTACATTTAATAAGATGTATTAAATTTAACTTGAAGCAAAAAGGAAACTAAAAGGCTAGAGTCAAGAGGGAGCTCACCCAAGGCACACATGTGGAAGAGAGGAGAGAAGGAAGAGTTACAGAACTATATAAACAATAACGTAAAGATGCAAGTAAGCAAAAAGGGAAAAGGAATTTGGGGATGAGGAAAGAATTCTGAGAGATGGAGTCTAAGAGTTCAAGATTTTTTTTCTAATTATACACCCTCCCACTGACATAGTTCCCAGCTTATGACTTGGGTGTTAAAGCCAGGGATCTGCTTGAGGACCATAGAAATTAAATTACTTTCTCATGGTCATATTGCTAGTGTCAAAGGTAAAACTTGATCTCAAGTCTTCTTATCTGAGTTCCAAGCCTACAACTCTGACTACTAGACCTCACTGGCTTTCAGTAACAATAATATGAAACTATAATAATAGCTGCAATTTATATAGCTTTTTGGTTAGCAACATGTTTTATATATGTTGTCTTCTTTGATTCTTACAACTGCCCTGTGAAGAAGGTTGCTATTATTATCTCCATTTTACAGATAAAGAAACAGAGGCCAAAGTTAAATGTTTTTGCCCAGATTCACACAGCTACTGACTGTCAGATAGAATTTGAACTCAGGTCTTCTGACTCAAAGTCCAACAGTCAATACACTGTGTTACCTTGGTATAATAGAAAGGACATTGGAGTTTGAGTCAAAAGACCTATATTAAAAATCTTACCTGTCATGCTTACTACATGCATGACCTTGGGAAATCCACTTTTGTAAGGAGCTTATTATCTTGCTATAGAATGTAATCTGTTGAGAGAGAGACAGAGAGGAGAGAGACAGAGAGACAGACAGACAGACAGACAGACAGAGAGAGAGAGAGAGAGAGAGAGAGAGAAAGCAATTATTGCTTTGCTTGTTTGCTATTTATTTTCTTTTACATGTAACACAATTTACTCTGGCCTCTATTCCATCAAGTTTAGGTCTGTTAAAATTTAATCCTCTACCAGGGTTTTAATCTTATGGAGCTAGCAAAAGGAGTGTCTCATCTCTGCCAATGGTTTAAGATCCCACAAATAAGGTTACCCCAATTTTAAACATTAGCTTTTATGAAGTAATATTGAAAAGTAAAATAAAAATAAATGCACAAACAATATGACTACCCAATACCTGAGGGCATCATCCTCCCCATACCACCTCAGTCTCTAAGGAGGAAAGGGGGAGCAGGGGCACAGTTTAACTCAGTTACTATGTAACATGAGTCCCATTTGTTCCAAATCCACAGCTCTCTTGAGCTTATGTCTCAGAATCCTGGCTTCTTAGGACTTTCCTAACCTGGCTGGCTGCAATGTCAGCCTAAAATCTTGGCTTGAAGCTTCCTCAAGTGTCCAGGTGTAGGGAAATTATTTCCTGCACGTAGATATGAAAAGAACAAATCAATCAAACTCCATGCTTGTTTCTTGGGGCCATAGGTTCTATACCTTCCCCTTGCTTCATATGGTGCAGAATGTTCATACTCTATTTCAATGAGACTTTTATAGATGGAGACCACTGGTTCAAAAAGGGATAGAGCCAACTGAGTGAGGCTAGGCAGCAGATCCCTGGCTTTTCCTATGTGGACATGTCCTTAGGTGATCTTGGTATTAGATAAAGCCCCATTATATTCAGATTACAGCTTGTTAACAAGTCGTGAACTATAGCTATGAAGACAACAAAATTAAACTTTTCAATCTAAATTTTTCAGGATTTGTAGGTAAAGAAATAAGAAAAATATGTTAGGAGAAAAGAACTTATAATAGTTTTTCAAACACTATGAGGGAAAAAGCATCCTGTATTTCTCATAAATTATCAGTTTCTCTAGAATACGGTTCATCATATTCATCTTTATGTCCCCAAGGGCCTAAAGAGAATGCTTTGCCCACAATAGCAACTGAAGAAATATTTCTTATATTTTTTCTTTAGAGTCTACAAGTGGCTAGAGGGGAAATGTTCTGAAAAAAGAGTATAGGAAAAAAGGAATTTTTCTATTATATTCATTTAACTATTTTTCCCAGATTTAGAGAAGTAATATATTTCAACGGTTATTTAGTTA
Source organism: Gracilinanus agilis (assembly GCF_016433145.1). NCBI lineage: Eukaryota > Metazoa > Chordata > Mammalia > Didelphimorphia > Didelphidae > Gracilinanus > Gracilinanus agilis. The sequence continues at coordinate 231,788,712 of NC_058132.1, read as the reverse complement.
ATCCTCTCAATGTAAGTTTAAGAAAATTAAGGTCTAAAGAGTTTGATTGTCCTACCTATAATCCCAGAGGTGTAAATAACAGAGCCAAGGTCTGACTCTCAGTCTGACTACCTGCCAACTGAATGTTAATAATATTAAAATTGTGATTATCATTTTGACATTAATGATGATACAATATTTATATAGAACTTTCAAGTTTACAAATTTCTTCATGTTATCTCTTTTGATAATAAGATCTTTACAACTATGGATAGAATCCAAGGGTGAAACAAAACTTTGTTTAATATCTATAATAAAACTATTCTTTTACAGATCTTATCCCTCTACACCTCTACCTTTGGACTCTGCCTTTCCTCCAAAAAAGGTCTTCCATTATGGATTGTTTTCTGGTCATGCTAGCCAGGTTTGGAAGAGGCTGTTTCCTAGCAATCAATAGGTACAGAGGGTTGTTTCCAGATGTACTTGAATGCACCCTGGTAAAAGGGATACCACTCTATAATTCAACTGACTAATTGCATAATGCTCTGCTTGGGAGGAAAATTTCAGTCCTGACCTCCTTTAAGCAGCTGCTTTCTACCCTGAAGTATAAGGGTTGATTACTTTTATTATTTAGCTTGTATAGCTATAAACATTTTTAATGGTTGTGAAATTAACCAACACTTTAAAACCCATGTTTTGACCTCCTGAAGCACTGTTCTTTTCATGCATATCTAGAAGGAATTTTTTTCTCATTTGATTAGAATTTTAAATCAAGTCCTGGTTGGTTCACTGCCACCGCAGCGTTCAGGGAATATTCTAAGATTGTCAGTTCAAGGTAAATTAAGCTCAATTCTTCCAATTCCAACTTGAATGATGAGCAGAAGAGGTAGAATGTTCTTAGGTAGGTGTAAAGCTATAGTAAGTGAATTAGGGAATTTGCTGCCCTCCTCTTCTTTCTTTTCCTCCCACTCTAGGGATAAATCTACACCCATTCTAGAGTATAAATCCATGTCAAAGTAAATTGCAGAGCCCTTAAAAATCAAGTTTATGGACATTAATTTGTGTGCCCTTTGACAACACAGTGAGTCCCTTTGGAGATATTGAGTTCTATAAGACTCTTTGCTATCACTTTTCACTGCTGTCAGAAGCCATATCCTAATAGTACACCCTTAGCAACTAAGTGGTGCAGTTGATAGAGCACCCAGACCTGTAGTCAGGAAGACATGAATTCATATATCTCTTCAGACACAAGATGTGTGATCCTGGACAAATTACTTAACACTGTCTTAGTTTCCTCATCTAAAAAATGAACTGAAGAAGGAAATGGCAAACCACTCCAATATCTCTTCCAAGAAAACCCTAAATGGGGTCATGTAGCAATGAAAGAAATAGTTCCCTCCAACTGAGTTTATTTTTCTAATCTACTCTGCATAAAGAAGTCAAAGATCCAACCTTGTTAGAAATGTGTGCAAAATAAGAGAATATAAGTGATGGTCTGAAGAGCTCTCCTCCAAGTAAGGTACATGAATCACCCATGGACTTTGTGACATTCATTGTGATACCTCAAAAAAATGTTGCTGCTTCATAGCTATACTAAATTCAAGATATCATTGAGATGCTGGAGGTATCATGTAGCAAATAAGGCAATAACTCCAGAGTGCCAATATATAGAGTAAGGCATGCCACCTATAATTGTTTTTTTTTAGAGGGGTGGATAATGACAAACTTTCTCCTTAAGTAGATAAACATTCTTCCCATAGCAACTGCAATTTTCATATCTCATTTAATTGTCATGCTGCCATTTGGCACCTCAGCCACCACCTAGTTCCCCGTCTTCCCATCACTGCCAGATCCAGAGATCTGGGCAAAAGTCAAGCTGTTTCCTCTCCAAACCTCATTTTCCTCTGTCCATTCAATGCTACCTACTACCCCCAACAACAACACTGGTTTTTGCTGCAGGCAAAAATATTTAGTTATGCCTCTTAGTCATCATAAATTGATGATATTTTTGTTTTTTTTCAGTCATGTTTTACTTTTCATGGCTAGGTGAACCATACCATTTATGGCAAAGATGTCGTGGTTTGTTATTTCCCTCTATTGTGGATTGAGGCAAATAGAAAAGTGACTTGCCCAGAATCTCACAGCTAATAAGCCTCTGAGACTAAAATTGAACTCAGATCTTCCTGGCTCTCTAGCACTCTATCCACTGAACTACCTGGCTGCCTCTCCAAATAGTGACATAATACAGCAATGCTCTATTCCTGTGTTGGCGAACCATGGCAAGCTTGCCAGAGGGGGCTGCTCTCCTTCTTCTCTTCATCATAACTGAGGACATTTTTCACATTATCTGCCCCTTTGCCCAGAGCCCAATGAGAACACTTCCTCCCTCCCCTGTCTGGGGTAAGGGACAGCTCACGTGCAGTGTGAGGGTTGCATTTGGGGCATTCAGTCTCTAAAAGGTTCGGTATCACTGCTCTACTTCATGTAGAAGACTATTAGAAAAGAAGGCAGTCACCTTGAAAGCAAAGATTATTTCCTTTTTTTGTCTTTGTATCCCATGCCTAGCACACTGCTTAACAATGTGACTAATGAATGTTGATATGTATAAAATTTACATTTATTTATCATGTATTTATTTCATTGTTTGTCCTCCAAAGAAGCTATACAGTACAATGGAAGATACAACAAGATTGAAGTTCAAAATGAACTGGATTTCAATCCTAGTCTCACCACTTACCAGTTGGATGGCTCTTGGCAAGTCATTTCACTTCTCTTAACTTCCATTTCTTCATCTGTAAAATAGATACAATCATCTTTTTATTACCAACTGCACAAGGCTAGCCTTCAGAAAGTTTCTGATAAACAGTAAAGCATTGTATAAATGCAAGCTCTTATTATTGTTACTATCAGTCATGTTTTCCATATTTAGTTTTGAAAAGTCCATTTTACTATTAACTAACTGTGCTCATTATCCAACTGATGCTATAATATTAATTTAATTGGATTTCCTGTATGCTATGCCAGCTGTTGTAATAAAAAGTCTGGCTTTCAGAAATTAATAAATTTTACTACATAATTGCAAGAGGTAATTTATGTTTTCTGTTGTTTTTCTCATCACTGTTTTAAAATGAGATAATCCTGCTGTAGCTCAATTTTTCAAAAGAACAAAATGAAACATTTAAAATATGTGTCTGCTTGTATGACAAAGTGTGGGGGGAAACCAACTCTTCTTGTTAACATGGCATTAATGATGTTCTACTCTTGGAACCAAATGGGGTAGTAAATCAAATAGGTCATAAACAAAATGTATAATGCAGCTAGTAGATTAAACTTGGTTCACAAAATTGTTGGGTTTTTTCATGAAATAAAAAATGACTTCAATTGTTGTAGAATTTTTATTTTGAAGAACTCAAAAGATTTTCAATACAATCCAACAAATATTTATTTATTAAACACTTTTGATATGCAAAGGCACTGTGCTAGGAGTAAAAAAAAAAATAGTCCCTGCTTCCATTTTACTGTGAAGATACAACATGGAGATCATTAGGCAATCACATTATCACCCAAGGAACATTTAGTGCAGCTCCTGGAACATAGTAGGTGCTTAATAAATGTTTATTGTTTGCTTGAGGAGAAAGAAAAGAGCATTAATTAATGGAATCATTAACTTCATGTATGAGACGGCACACATAAATCACTTATGTGGGAAGCATTTTTCTTAAGTATTCATCAGGGGGAACTTACCTGTGTGATGATTAACTGCAAGTGGGATCACCATGAATTTCTTTCTATGTGTATCTGCTGATTGCTTTTCCAACTATTATAGTTCCATTTGGGAAAGAACTATTTAGTCATTCTAAATTTCTCTCTCTGTCTCCCTCTCTATCTTTCCATATACAAGTATATATTAGAATCTATGCTACATACTACCTATTTTATATATATATATATGTATACATACATATGTATACATATATATATATATATGCATATGCACTAGAAGGTTTATAGTACAGTAGAAAGAACATCACAGTCAGTGCATCTGGGTCCAAATCCCATCTATGTGACCTTGGGTGGTTTTCTCAACCTCCCTGGTATTTGGTTTTTTCATCTATGAAGTGAGCAAGTTANTAAATCACTTATGTGGGAAGCATTTTTCTTAAGTATTCATCAGGGGGAACTTACCTGTGTGATGATTAACTGCAAGTGGGATCACCATGAATTTCTTTCTATGTGTATCTGCTGATTGCTTTTCCAACTATTATAGTTCCATTTGGGAAAGAACTATTTAGTCATTCTAAATTTCTCTCTCTGTCTCCCTCTCTATCTTTCCATATACAAGTATATATTAGAATCTATGCTACATACTACCTATTTTATATATATATATATGTATACATACATATGTATACATATATATATATATATGCATATGCACTAGAAGGTTTATAGTACAGTAGAAAGAACATCACAGTCAGTGCATCTGGGTCCAAATCCCATCTATGTGACCTTGGGTGGTTTTCTCAACCTCCCTGGTATTTGGTTTTTTCATCTATGAAGTGAGCAAGTTAATAAAAAAAAAAAAAAAGATTGAATTATGAGTATTTATTAAGCATTTGTTTTAAGCCAGTTCCTGTGATGAGTTCTAAGGAAACAAATATTAGTAAGCAACTTAAGCCTTGCCCTCAAGGAGCTTCAATTGTGACATAAAAAACAACACATATCTCCAAAAGGGGATAAAGTATATGTATGGTAGCATGGCTTGGAAATGAATAGAAAATAATGTAAAAACTTGATTGTGAGTTGAGTAAGGCAAAAGATCACCTAATAGTGCCCAAAGTCACAGGAACAATCCAGACCTCAGTGGGAAGAGAAAGGCCAGAGAAGACTTTCTAAGGTCCTGTCTAGTTCTAAATCCATAAATCTTGCTCCTTTTCTGTGAATATGAACCATTCAGCAATTTCTTCAGAAGTTTACCCAGGAGACAGCCAGAGTGAATTTGTGCACCCTGTTTTTAGCTGGGGATAGAGTGACTCATATAGGAAACCCTAACAAAATTGAAGCAGTCTTTTAATTGTCACTAATCTTTTTCACAAAAATAGATGTATCTTGTTATCATAAATATGCCCACAACTTTGTCCTACTAAGAGTCTTTATAGGCTCAACATAACCATTAAGTACAGAATACTTTGAGTACTTTTTAATACATAATGGAGATCCCTTAAATCCTCTTGACCTATACAAATAATGACATAAAAGCAGATCTGTCCTTTGGAATCAGCCTGCCTAAAGGCTTTCCCTGAAAGCATAAACAACAGCTTGACATGCACCACAACCTTCTCCAGCTGCCCAGTGAGCTTCCTCAAAGCAAAATGCCTTGTGATCAACATATACCTCCATGGAGGGACTAGCAATTCTCATCCCAATATACTCCATGAAGCAGAGCTAAGGAGGGTGAGAAACCAGCAACTGATCTGAGGAGAAACAAATGATGGAGCTCTGACAGAGAGAAAATAAAATTAGAATTTACTTTTCAAGAAATTCATAGAGGCAGAAGAACAATCAGCAAGGATTCAATAGAGTAGTCAAGTCCCTAGGGGCAGACATTGAAGAAGAATTCAAGGATGATCACTAGTATGGCAGTCCTAAGCAGTAATAGATAAACCAAAAATAGGGTGCTCTCAGAGCCAAGGTACTCTGACCAGAAGCTGCTTTTAAAGGAATCATCTTAAAGGCCCATTAGGTCTGAGCTCCATGATTCAAAAGAGAGAAATCTCATTGAACAAGAGTTCCTATATGGATCCTAACACTTCATCATAGGCTAGGGAAAATAAAAATCATCATGAATTGCATCAGAAAATATTTGTGAAAAAGACTTTGAAAATCTTATTTCTTTGTTATTTTCAAAACACTTGAATATGAAATACCAAACTACATCATATATGCAGATATGTATTTATGTATCTATAATACAAAAAAAGTTTCTTGCCATAGTGGCTTCAAGTATAGATTACAGGCCACAATTCTAAAATTATATCTAGTTTGAAGAGGAAAATGTGTGTGTGTGTGTGAACACACAAAGAAATCTAATAACGAAAAAATTGCTATATTTTAAAAGTCACTATTAAGGGATTTTTTTTTGCATTTTCCACTGAAATAATATTAGTTTATTCATTTTTATTATTTTATTTATTATAATGTAGTTATATTAATATTTTATCATAATATTTATTATGATGTCTTTCATTTTATCACATTCATTGTCATTGTTTTATTTAAAGTATAGTCATAGCTTTATGCAGGTCAGATTTCAGAAAGAGATGATAAATATTTGGAAAACTACTATAGATAGGTAGATGGATAGATAGATAGATAGATAGATAGATAGATAGATAGATAGATAGATAGATAGATAGATATAAGCAGTACATATAAGCACATGTATAACATGATCATGCTTTCTACCTAATTTAGACTGATGAACATTTTATAAATTTAGAAAATAAATTAATTTTATTAAAGTACCAAAATTGTTGTCATATATGATATAAATCATTATGGATTCACTTACCAAAGATCTGAGAAAATCAGAATGAGAACAGTCTTATTGAAGACAACTAAGAATTATAATTAAAATAAAAAAAGTAATCCTATAGGACAAGAGCATATTTCTATTGTCTCATTTAAGTAGATGAATCATTGCTATAATGTTTGGAAATGGGGAGAGAAAGGAATAGTGGAAAATTCTATGCCATATTCTCACTAATTTGAGTTCTTTTTATGGAATGACCCTAATAGTAATTTCTTCTGTTTTTCCCCATTTCCAATATTCAAACCATTTTTCTTCTTCCAAAGTGTAAAGTTAAACTATGTCCAAGTACCATTTAAACAACAATTCCAAATACCATTGAAAAGTCAGAAGTCAGGGTTGAGCTATCCATCTGGGTCTCTAAAAAGTTCTTTCAATGTAATGGTCTAAATGTCATTAATACTATATATTGATGACTACCTAGAAAGCCTGAGTAGTATATGCGAGCAGATCTATAAGATATTGCAGACTTTTGTGTGTTCTGAATCAAAATTCATCTTTAAAAAATAAAAAGAGAAAATGAGAAGTTTTCTTGTTTTGTTTTGTAAATAATACCATATTGTACTAGATTGAACTAAATGGGGAAATACAAAGAGGAAATTATACAATTCTCACTTTACATAAGCCAAGAGTATATTAGGAGTAGAACTGTAATATTCAGGATGAGGTAACAGAGATCATGTAAGGGAAGGCATGGAAGTAAGAACAAAATAGGATTTAAGAATTGAGAATAGCTTGGTTTGACTGAAAGCTAGTTTTCAAAGGGGAGAAAGATGTGATAAATCTAGAAAAGTATCAGAAAATGCAATTATGGAGAGTTTTGACTAAAAAGCTAAGGAATTTGTATTTTATTCCATAAACAGTGAGGAATCACTGAACATTTTAGCCATGAATTTCCTTGGTCAGATTGGTGATTTATAGGAAGACTATGTTGGTATTGGTGAAATAGATGGATTAGAAAGAGAGGTGACTATACTCAAAATGATCATTTAGAACAGAGGTGTCAGATTCAAAAAGAAACAAAACCCTGTGGACTATCTATCAATTTAGAAAACCACAAATTAAAATTATCTATGTTGTTCTGTATTTCAATTTATTTTATTAAACATTTCGATTTGACCCCTGTTTCAACTTCCAACACATCTTATTTTCTCTCTCTCTCAAGGAATAAATATCTTTGCTGAAGAAGACTGTTTGCTCTTTAGTTTTATTTAGTTTTAACAAATATAAAATGTTGCTCTTTGGTTTTCAGAATTGACAATGGCTTCCAGGATTCTGAGTGGATCTCCTAAGGACAATGTATAATAAAGCATGTACAATTATTGCACAGGATGAATATGGATGAAAAGATTACAGTCTGTATATTTAATTAAATCATGGCTCCATCAAAGTAAGCATAGAGTAGAAATGATTAATGTCTTAATCCACATATACCATAATCTAATAATATCGACTAGGGTTAAATTCTCCCAGCTATTTATTCACAAAAAGGAATTTCTGTGTGGAACTAATTGTTGGGCCAAGGTTAGCCTTGTTATGATTATAAATGGAATATTACATTTCTCTCCTAAAAATGTTGCAGTTCTCTGTGGTGATGTGTCCCTTTACTAAGGGACAAAGTAGGAAAATTTGATGTTAGCAAAAAGAAAAATTGTTATCTAATGAACTAGTGAAAGAATTAGCAAACTAGAATTGTCTCTGTCACCATATGGGTAGCAAATTTTATTGTAGAAACACTCCTAATAGAGTAAAAGGGTCTTAAAATTAAAGCTGTTTACATTTCAAGCTCAGCATCTGATATTTGTTGAATGCCAGCACATAAATGTACTTTGTATTAACCTAGCATAAGTCTAACTCACTAGTTCTAGACTGAGTGTGGTGACATTGCACGAGTAGTCCCCCTACCCCACCTCAGGCCTTTAATACACTCCTACCTTTTCTCCTCCCTTGTAGAATCCTAGCAACCTTCAAAGCATAGCTTAGGTACCATTTCCTACACTAGAAGTTCCCTGAGAGTTTTTAGCACCTTCTCCATGATGAAAAGAGTTTGTATTAATTTGCATAAACTTATTAATGTCTAAATGTCTAAGTTTCTCCTTCCCTTCCCACCAATAGAATGTTATTTGAAGGCAGAGATTAAATCATGTTTGCCTTTGAATATTCAGTGCTCAGTGTCTTGCACAAATGTAGTGTTAACTGAATGTCTATTAAATTGAATATTTCATTAAAAATCAGATGTTCTGCTCAGAGAAGAGTTTTCTTAACATCACTCATTTTCCTTCATTGAAGAAGTTATTTGTAGTCATGCCATAAAGACATTTTATAAGCTTATCACTTAAATAAAAACTCCTTTAATAATAGAATTTTTAAATGTTATTAACATATAAGTATATTTTTAAATCCTTAATCTTTCAACTAAACTCTTCCCCATAATGTCATATGTAACAGTTTTAAGAAGTGCCTTTTTGAAACTATCATGTTGAAACAAATATTAAAATACCTTTAAAGAAGAAATGAGGCCCAAATAAATATATTCAAAAAGAGACTAACCAATGAAGCAACACAAAATGGCAGGGTGCTGGGAGGAAATAGAAAGGCTTTATTTCATCTCTTCTTTTTTGGAAGTAGCAGATAAGTCTCCCGAATTCAAGCATAAGGACATGGATAGATTACAGAGATACCCAATTACAATAGTCCTCAGGAAATCATGGACAGAAATTTGTTCCTTGTAGGAATTTGCAATTTGCAAGTTCTTTTGAACTGTATGAGCTATCTGTCAGGCTTTTATGTACTTTCCCTTATGCCTGGCTTCATAATAAAAGAGTTCCTACTGGATATGTTAAAGAAGCTTTGGGAGCCAGATAATTTCATCAACTAGGTAATGAGGGCTGCCCAATAAGAAGAACCATCATGAAAGATAACAGGAAAAGGCAGGATAGCTAAAGAATAAACTGATCCATATCCTGTATATAGTAAAACTTCATCTACACAGCATTAAAGCTTTAATAGGATATTTCTTTAGGCCAGTTTTTACTCATGCAAACTATATTCTATCAATTTGTAGAATAGGGTTAGGTGTGTTTGGGGTGTTCAGGAAGGACTTCTAGTGTGAGGTATCACTGAGCTGTTTTCAAGGCTGCTCATCAACTTTTAGTGTCCACCTTTCACCCAAACTTCCATCTGTGGCTCCGAGAGGAGACATTGCAGAATGAACAATGGACAACCCCTAGTAAACAATCTCAGAAAGTGGGTTAAAGCAGGTTGAGGGTAAGCAACATGCTTCAGACTCATTGGTGAGTTAGGAGGACGTCCACCACAAGAATGTGAAGACTTTCCCCCTGCAGAATGTGTGGATGAGAAGAATTTCTTTCAATGGCCATAAAGGTGGCTAAAGCAGGTGCTGCAGTGCTTAGAGTTTGTTCAGACCTAGAAGATGCCAAAGTCATCCGCTGCATCCCAGGCCATCTCCGGTCACCCTGACTCTTGTCTTGTCACTGAACTTCAATGACTCTGAAAGATTATTGTCAGTAAAAAAATTTTAAGACCCACATTTAGGAGGAAATAGTCTAGACATTGCCAATAAGATAATAAAAATCACATATTTCCAGTTAGCAGATGGACAGCAAACTGGGCTCAGAATTACAATGATGAAGTGGCTGAATCATATTTGTGAAAATGGGCAATTATCAGTGATGCCAAGCTTCTTGCTGCTGCAGACGCCCTTGTTTTTGACTCCATATTCCCTCACATGACTTTAAATCAGGAATATATTAATTCCATAAAAATCAAAATTTCTAGTGATTCAAAGGCCAATGGAAAGCTATATGGTAGGTACTAGCGGGCTGAAACATATCATCAATAATGACTTGCATGTCGGGCAGCTGGGTAGCTCAGTGGAGTGAGAGTCAGGCCTAGAGACAGGAGGTCCTAGGTTCAAACCCGGCCTCAGCCACTTCCCAGCTGTGTGACCCTGGGCAAGTCACTTGACCCCCATTGACCACCCTTACCAATCTTCCACCTATGAGACAATGCACCGAAGTACAAGGGTTTAAAAAAAAAAAATAATGACTTGCATGTGAGAGATGGCAAAAAAAAAAAAAAGAAAGAAAAAAGAAATCATAAAAGGCATGTGAATAGAAAAGGAAGTAGATTGATCAAATAGCAAGAATGAGTGGTAATACATGAACAGTCCAAGTGTCACATGGGTGTTCATGTTTTAAAAGAACCAGAGGAAGAACACATAATGAATAAATACTATGTTAAATAACTTGTGTATAAAGACATGGATGAATATTATACAGAATTAGAAGGCATGGGTTAATTCAATCTGTCCCAGTAGGGAAAGCATAGATATTGTTGAGATCGTGGAATCATCAAAGTATCAATTCACATTCTTTTTCACACTTTTCGCTTATTATTTATTTGAAAATATAATATATTTTTGTAGATAAGCGCATTGATAAGAAAATAATAAATCTTCGTGTGTATGTTTATGTCTCCTAAGCAGATACTTCAGAGTTGGCTTTATCAGAAGCCAGAATAAGGAAGGCATTTAAAGGCTTCAAATAGACCCACTTTTTCTGCCCATCTAGTGGCTCCCTTACTAACTCAGGTCTAACAATTAGGGAGCAGTTCTTCTAGAGATTAACTATTTTAGTCTTACAGAGCCCCCTATTGAAATGTAATTATCTCTAAGAAAATAAAGACATGAATATTTTCAGCTATGTTTGTTGTAGGAGTTAGTTGATAGAAGTGAGCTAGGTCCATATGAATAGGACACTGGACAAAACCTTCAAGAGAGCAAGAAGAGGATGAAGTTCCAGAAAGGAGAAAAAGGGTTCCTAAAATATGGGAGAGTGGTAAAGATAAACTTTGTCTGCTTCACAATATTGTCTAAGACTCTTTCTGAAGATCCTACACACAAAGAAAATTGCTGATTCTGTAAGAAATTAATTTTTAAAAAGTCTTCTATAGAGTTTAGCTTCAGAGAAATAAACTTAGCAATATTTCATATATCCTCAAAACTGCAGCATGAACCAGAACAATTAATATTCAAAACATTTACACATATTTTGCCCTTTTTATTAATACTATACATGTAGTGTTAAAGTATCTGTTATTAATTGTCCGACACATTTCCTAAATGCACTTTATCAGTTATTTCTGTAACAGTTAATTGACAACTAACAGATAACTGGTGCTACATGACGCAGTGGAGAGTATACCAGGCCAGAAACTGGGAAGACTTTTCCTAGGTTCAAATCTGGTCTCAGGTACTTACTGGCTTTGTTGTGATCATGAGCAAGTCACATAACCATATCTTTGCCTCAGTTTCTCATCTGTAAAATGAACTGGAGACAGAAATTGCCAAGTACTCTAGTATCTTTACCACGAAAACCCCAAATGGGGTGACCAAGAATGAGACATCCTTGAAAAAACTGAACCACAAAAAACAGAGCACTAGGTCCCTGAGAACAGCATATTATATAAAACATCTTTGTGAAATAAATTGTAATCTGCTTGATGTGAATGGCTCAACTCAAGGGCAGTGAAACAATGAAAGAGAGCAGCACCACTCCCATTTGTTTGGTTAGCAATTCAGCTTCCTATCTTAATTAGTTAGCAGAAGAGTATTTTCCTTCTATATCTCTTCTTTCACTCCATTCTTGAACAGAAAATGGATGAAATGCTAGGCAGAGAGAGACAAGGAAAAGCACTGTCAATAATAAACGGGTAGGACAGGGAGGAACTGAGAGGAACAAGGGAGAGACAGACTGATTGTTCTTGCTGTGCCTTCTTTTCCCTCTGCATGTTCCAGTGAGAAGATAAATTGAGCTTTTGAGGCATTGCTAAAATCACACAAAAATAAAATTGAGAGTAGAATATATGCATTCTAATTCCCAGATTCTCATGATATATAGATATGTATATATAATATTCATTCCTCCTTAAATCCCCACCTCCATTCAAAAAATCCAAACCTATGAAAAATATTTTATAAGTTTCCCCCTCTCAAAAAAAAAGAGTATCATCACAAATTAAAGGGAGCAAATGGTACTTATGGGAAAGGCTCATTTGTCAAATGGAAAAAATATATAGCAAAGATGCTCTCTATACTCATCAAGGAAAATTGATATTAGCTAGAACTCTTATTCTGAGAACAGAATTTAATGGCTAAGTACTATGGTGACATTGCCATTATCATCATTTAGGAAGAACTACCATAGCAGATGCCTAGCTGAATATAAATTGGGACAGCATAAATATAACTGCAAAGCACACAACTCATACCAATGAGAAATCAGTTGGCTTCAAATTTCTTACCCCCTAAGGTGCTTCTCTAGATTTATCTTAAAGATGTACCTTGTAACTAGTTTATGCACATTTACTTTAGACTTCCTAGCTGAGGATCAGATGTACAGAAGAAAATGTAATAAATGTGCTATTCCTCAATAAGGCCCAAATCCATCCAAAAAGGAAGACATTAACTTAAAAAGAATGTGAATAATCACTTCTAAGTCTTAGATGAGATTTGAATCACATGTAGAAGATAACTGATCATATCTATAAAGTGATGAAATAAAACCAAAGTTTTTGAAGTTAAATTAAGAGGGTTCCTGTTGTTTCAATCATGTCTGACACTTCATAACGCCACTGGGGGTGTTCTTGGCAAAAATGCGGGAATGATTTGCCACTTCCTTCTCCGGTTCACCTTACAAATGAACAATTACAACAAATGGGATTAAGTGACTTGCCCAGGGTCACATAGTGAGTAAGTATCTAAGGCCAGAGTTGATAAGCCTTTCTGACTCCAGGCCAGGCACTCTGTCCACAGTGCTACCTAGCTGCCCCTACTATTATGTAGATAATAGAAATGACAATATGTACTATCATGTAGATAATATTAATGACATTTATAATAGCTGCTATTTATGTATTACTCTGAAGCATATAAAATGTTTTGCATGTAAACATTATCTAATTTTTTTTTTTTTTTTTTTTTTTTAAACCCTTACCTTCCGTCTTGGAGTCAATACTGTGTATTGGCTCCAAGGCAGAAGAGTGGTAAGGGTAGGCAATGGGGGTCAAGTGACTTGCCCAGGGTCACACAGCTGGGAAGTGGCTGAGGCCAGATTTGAACCTAGGACCTCCCGTCTCTAGGCCTGGCTCTCAATCCACTGAGCTACCCAGCTGCCCCCACATTATCTAATTTTTGATAGGAGTTAAAGTAGTTAGGAACAATGGAAAGTTGCACTCCTAGACAAAGGCTTGGCCTGGGGTCAGATTCATCATCAGCCAACCTAACCAGCTCAGGTCCATTGTGCAGCCCTTTTCTCTTACTCACAAATAGAAAGACTCCTAAGCCTAAACGAAGCATTTCATTTTTTGTCAGCGATGAGGAATTTGGACCTTTAACAAAATTATTTTTAAATGATTCTAAATTTTCTAGGAAAAAGTATTTTATATTAAAGAATCATTGCATATAATTGAAAGGGAACTTGCAATTTTACTCTCAAAAACTTATTTTAGAAATAAGGAACCTAAAACCTATACAAGTTAAGAATTAGTTATGAATCTCAGGTTATAATCTTGAAGGACTAGGAAAATACTTAAACAAAAATGCAGAATTTTGGTAGATGAGAATGTAAGGGGGGAAATGACAACTTCCATTTTGCATATGTTAAGTGAGAAACAAAAGAAGAGGTGTCTAGCAGACAATGATGTATAAATTAAGGAAAGATATTAATTCTGGGTATATAGATCTGGGATTTATCTACATAGACCCCATTGGAATAGATGGGATAAACAAGTGTCAGAGTTTAGAGTTAGGAGAAGAGGGTCCCAAACATAACTCTGAGGGATAGTCGATTTACTATAGGAAGGAAGAAGGAGAACCTAGTAAAGGAGACTCTGGCTCTTCCAAGGTATGCATATCCATTCATACCCACTTGGCTTCCTGGTTGAACAAAGTAAAGGGTACCACTTCTCTCTTACTTCTAGTCTTCCTGGGCACCCAAGATGTAAGCTACACAGCCTGTAAAAGGGGAAAGGGAAGGGGGACGAACAATCAGAAAAAGTTGTTGCTTCTATACTGAGTGATATAATGGCATCAGATGGATCTTGGAGGAATGATAGTGGCAGAAGGAGGATATAGAAATGACAGGAGGTAGCACTGAGTATGGCTAGTTTATTTGTGTTGGAGTAAGACCTCCAGAAGGCCTTTCTGAGAATTATAGCTATCTGTAGATGAAACCAAAAAACTAGGAAAAGTAGTTTCTTCGAAACATAATGTATATTGTATATATTAAATCAGAACCCATTAAAATAAAGTTTTTGGCAGAAAAGTTAAAATTATATTAAAGTAAAGGGGAATAAGTAATATAAAAGAATATAAGCGAAGCTATTTTTTCCTGATGGCGTGAGATGGTTGCGGCCCTATGCTCCTAGGGCGTCAACAGGAATAACTAACTATAACTATTTTTTCCTGAAACTCAACACACAAGTCTGTCTCTTTCTTTCATTAGATATTCCAACTTGTCTTCAGCATTTTCATGAAACTGTTACACTACTGTCCTTGTTCAGTACATTTTTTTAAATTTTTTGTTTAATTGTGCTTTTCTTTTTTTTTTTTTTTTTAAACCCTTACCTTCCATCTTGGAGTCAATACTGTGTATTGGCTCCAAGGCAGAAGAGTGGTAAGGGTAGGCAATGGGGGTCAAGTGACTTGCCCAGGGTCACACAGCTAGGAAGTGTCTGAGGCCAGATTTGAACCTAGGATCTCCCATCTCTAGGCCTAACTCTCAATCCACTGAGCCACCCAGCTGCCCCCTAATTGTGCTTTTCTAATATTTTTGGCAGCAGTGATCTAGGCAGATCAAAAGATTAAAGATTAAAATGTAGAAACCCAGTACTTCTTTTTGGTCATAAATAAAATTGACTCAGTAATGATTTGCTGTTGTCAGATATGTGAGCATAATAAAGCTTAGAATAAGGAACAAGGTCATGGTGAACAATAGCCTTGATTTAATCTATTTTGCTCTGAGTCCTAATTTTTATTTAAATCCAAACAGGGAGAATCACGGATCATAGGAGTGAGGCTCCCCATTCAACCCTTACCTCAACACTTTTTCTGATTTTTAGCAAAATTATGTTTGGCTCACTCTGAGATATAAAGGACATTTAAGAGGAATTTCTTAACTCTAATTCAGATTAAGTTGCCTGGGAAAAACTATTCAAATAATCATCAGATAGGGAGAATGAGACTTAACTGAGATATAGCTGGGATAATTATTTTTGACTGATTTTTCTTTCTGTCTCTATTTCTAAGCATCTAGCAAAATATTTTAGCAAAAGTATATAATTCATAAATATCTGTAGAATTGAATTGATTTATTGTTAGCAAGCACTTCTGAAAATTTCTCTAGCAAGTAGCATTTATTATTGCCTCATTTAACTGTTTTTTTCAGTCAATAACCCTCAACTAGATTTTTGTTTATGTGCTACAAAAATAACAATGTACAATTCTCATAAATGTAAAAATTAAATGAAACAAATATTGGTCAGAATGGTCAGAACAGGTCCACAGAATAGTAGCCTAAATAAAATTTGAAAAATTCTTTTTTTTCCCCTCACATGATGGTTCACTACATGCCCTTGAAAATAGAAAAAATTCCTCATTAATTCTGCAGGTTAGGTGACATTTTCTATTCTCGAAACTCTGGTGATGAATTACATGAAATAATTGAAACAGCTATAGAACAAAAACAATAACACACCACATGCAGTCTGCTGACTAGGCTTAGGTCGAATAAATTTGGATGCTGTGTTCCCATGGTTTCCTTTTAGGTAACAAGAGAGAATTTCTGATCAAATATGTCATTTCTTTAAGTTTGGGGAGAGTCTTCATATTAGTGTAGCCTAGGTAATATTCCAGCTACACAAGGAAACCATGCTCTAATTTGGGTAGTATCAAGAGAAAAATGTGCTTTACAGGAGTATAGGGAGAAATGGTAACAAAGGGCTCTTTTTCTGCATCCAATAGCAAATCTGATTTAATGAGAGAACATTTTAACAAGTAAATACTTTATTCTGACACTTTATAGGGAGGATTTTTAAGGTACCGTCTATTTCCCTCTTTGAGGAAAAAAAAGCTTTTTATTTTTTTTTTTTAAACCCTTACCTTCCGTCTTGGAGCCAATACTGGGTATTGGTTCCAAGGCAGAAGAATGGTAAGGGTTGGCAATGGGGGTCAAGTGACTTGCCCAGGGTCACACAGCTGAGAAGTGTCTGAGGTCAGATTTGAACCTAGGACCTCCCATCTCTAGGCCTGGCTCTCAATCCACTGAGCTACCCAGCTGCCCCAAAAAGCTTTTTAAAATGTGTGTGTTGAGGGGGCAGCTGGGTAGCTCAGTGGATTGAGAGCTAAGCCTAGAGACAGGAGGTCCTAGGTTCAAACCCGGCCTCAGCCACTTCCCAGCTGTGTGATCCTGGGCAAGTCACTTGACCCCCATTGCCTACCCTTACCACTCTTCTGCCTTGGAGCCAATACACAGTATTGACTCTAAGACGGAAGGTAAGGGTTTAAAAAAAAAAAATTGTGTGTTGGCCTGGTGTGCAGTATCTTTCTTTAGCAGGTGAACCAGCAAACACTTCCCTTACAGGCTGCCCTCTTATGAGGAAATCAAGTGGAGGGAAGAATCAAAAAAGATATGAATCAAAAGTAGGTTTATAACCAGAATCACCAGAATCTTATCATTTAAGATTAGTAGTCCTGGTCATCTTTATACATATCCATCCATCACTGAAAAGGATTGAATCAAAAACCAAGTACCAGCTCCAACACAGTCTTGTTGTACTTCCCCTTTACCAACTCTACACGGTAGCTAAATAGAATGATTCTTCATTATATATACATGTCTCCATTTTTTCCCACCTCTATACCTTTAATCAGCTCACTCCTTAGGCTTTTATTGCCTTAACCCTATACCATTCTTGTTTTTTCAAATTCTACGTATCCTTTAAGTCCAAAATTAAATGCATCCTCCCTTCAAATGTTTTCCCCTTTCCTTGTAGATATCATAAAGAACAATTCCATCTTCCTAATGTTTATCTGGTCATATCATTACTCTGCTTAAAAATGTGGTTTATTTGTGAGTGTGTACATGTTTTAACATAACTGTCATTTCCCAATACTATTGTCCTCTACCATATAATCTTCCCTTGTAACAGAGAACAATTAATTAAAACAAATTGACCCATTGGCCTTTTATGATAGCATATAATCTCATGCCACAACTATAGTAGTGGACTTCTCAGCATGTCTGCTGACATAAATGAAGTTTGTTTCATTTTTAGTCCTCTGAGAACAAAATTAGTTGTTACATTGACCCACGTTCTGATGGCTTTTAATGTAACTTTTCTTTATATTCATTTGATCCTGTTTATATAATTCTCTTGGTTCTGCTTACTTCACCCTTAATCAATTCATAAAAATTTCCCCAGTCTTTGTCATTGTTTGTTATAGCACAAGAATATTCTAATATAGTCATATGCCATAACTTATTTGACCATCCTCCAATCAACAAACATCCATTTTATGTCTAATTTTTTTGCTACTACATAAAGCACTACTATAATATTTTTGTATATTTAGGATTTTTCATTCTGTCTTTTATGTCCTTGGGAAAGCGCCCAATAGTGGTATGGCTCAGTTGAAGGGTGACAATCATTTATTGATTTTTCTCCCAAAGTTCAAAATTCTTTTCTGGAATACTTGAGCCAAATCACTGTTCTGTCAATAATGTTTTTCTATAGGAATTGTTTGCAGTTTTGTTATCTTTGCTAATTTACTTAGAATTAGGTGAAACATTAAGGTTGTTTTAATTTGCATTTTTCATTAGTAATTCTTCCTGTTATTGTTGAAAATGCACATTTATTCTTTGATTAAAACCTTTGATCATTTATATATGTATATATATATGAAGAGATGTTTGCCATATATGTTTTAATCAACTGCCAATATTACTTAGATTTCGTCTTTATCAAATATATTTGATCCAAAACTTTCCCAAATTAACATTTTCTTTTTATTCTAGTGAACTGATTTTATTCAGGCACAAGTTTTTAGTTTTATATAATCAAAATTGTCTTTTTGTCTCTTGTAATAACCTCCACCCTTTTTCACATATGAATTTTCCAAATAATATCTCTAAAAATTACCTTCCATTTTCCTTTTTTTGTGGTACTTTTTGTTTTGGTTTATTTTTTGATGTGGTCTTTCCATAGTAAAGCCATATTTCTTTTTGGTTTTGTAACTATGCATTTTCTAGAACACCTAGATCCTCAGTATCCACTATATCTGGGATTTCCAGGGCCTTGAAGAGTGACAGGCTTACAGTCACTAGATAAATATTTAATTATCATGTATTATTTTCTTGTTATTATATACATATATTCTCTATCTATTTACACTAAATAAATATAACAGTGTTTCAATATTTGAGCTATTTATCTGGTTTTATGGAGAGCCAGCCTCATTACACCAGTCACACTACGAATCCCTATCAAATTTAAGCCTTCAGGTAGAATTTGGGATTACCAGTGGGCTGAGACTCAAGAATTGGTTTTTGATTAGATAAATCCACAAATCACTTTGAAAAATGGAATGTGTGGCCCCTCTGAAAGAGGATAAGTTGAAAAAGAGAAAATTGCTGCCTTCCTAATGACAATATGAAATCTCAGTGCTTAGCACTTCTGTCCTGTGAGGCAAGCACAAACTGCCAGCATGAGCAAGATAACTGCCCAGTTTCTGACTCATCCCATTGGGACTGTGTCTACCAATTCTACTTGGTGTTAAAATTATCTATTCTTTTTCACAAATCTGCTTTTCTACATTTTAACCAGTACCTAATCATTTCCATGTTTATAAAACAAGTTGAAATCTAGAAATATCAAAGGCTACTCAAAACTCTTCAGAGAGCTTATACAGAGTCTTATCTTCTGAATAAAGGGCAAAATCCTTTATCTGGCATTCAAAATCACCTGATGGTCTGAGAGTTCTCTAATTTTCTAGTCTTATATAGGATACCCCCCTGATGACTGTTATACTCCAGCCAAACTGGACTTATTCACTGCCTTCTGCATTCGGCCTAACTCTCCTCCATCTGAATTCTCATCAGCCCTTTAAAACTCAAGTCAAATATCATGAAGTCTTCCTTGATCTCCCCATTTAATGACCTTTTCTTTCTCAGAAAATATGCAGTGCTTCATTTTACATCTCTCTAGTGAAAGTATTTTAGTCTAGTATTTTCTTTATATATGACTTACATTATCTTACCTAACTTTGTATTTCCCCATTGTGTTTAGCACAGTGTTCTGAACGTAAAAAGCCTTTAATAAATGTTTGTTAAGCAGACTGGAATGGAATGGCAATTCCTCACCACCCTGCACCACAAACTGCGTTATGAAGTAAGGGAATTTTTCATTGTAGAAGATAAAAAGTTCCTTATTTCAAATATCTTAGTTGAGGGGGAAATCAAAGTAATTAAACTGATTCCACATATGACATATAAATGTCATCTCTTGATAATCAAGTTTTGTTTAATTTAGAGTTTCATGTACTTTTTTAAACTTAGGAAATCATTTTTTAATTCAACATTTTCTTTCCTACTCAAAACATTTTTTAAAATTATGAACATTTCTGTGGAAATTTTCCCAAAAATTGAATCTTCAATTCAACTGAACATTTGTTAATTGCTAAGCATAAGGTATGGTGCTGCAAAAGTGAAAAATTGCCATTACCCATGTTCAGGGAGCTTATTATTTAGTAGGAGATATTATCCATTTTTTCTCTGTCTTTCTTCCCACTGCCTTTTTTCTGCACATAGGCTAAAATTTCTGCATATTCCCCTTTCACTTTTAGTGTTAGGTACTAAGAGCAAAATGGGGTTATCTATTTAAATTATTATCTTCACTTTAAAGCATAAATAAAAGATAATCCCATTTAAAAGTCATCAGTTTGGCATATCCTGCTTTCCCATTCTGATTATGATTCCTTAGAAAACTAATACTTACAGATGCAAACTACATGTATGCCGTAGGATGATTATTCTTATTGTAGAGGAGTACACTCTGGTCCCTACATTCTAGGTACTATGGTTATTAGGGAAGGCTTCATGCTAAACCTTGACACCTGTGAGAAATGGAGGCTGATTCAAATATGGAAAAATTTAATGATCCACCCACCCATGGAAGAAATGTAAAGTCATCTTATATTAGAAATATTATGCTTCATACAAGACAGCCTTAGAAGATTAACTCTTAGTGCCTTCTGTATAAGTGGAAATTTGTACCTTTGAACTATGTTCCCCAAAATTCCCTTAGTATTTCCCAGAATTCCTCTCCTCTCTCCACCACATTGTGTGGTCACCTATTATTTATAAGCTCTATAACTCCTCCCACTCTCTCTCCTCTCATGACTGGGCTGAGTTAACTAGTTTTGTTTTGTTTTTTTACTTTAGTTGTTATTTAACAAACTTTATAAAATATGAGTTATTGTATGTTAATTTTAATCTTCACACTCCTTTTGGAGCTCAGCACAGAGAGATCCAAAAGCTTATGGTCTAGCCCTTCTTCTTGCAATTCCCAGTCATTGTTTAATTGCTGCATAAGAATCTCACTTCTTCCTTCTTGTAGCTCTCTATTATTTCTACATTCAAAAAGCATTTTTAAGAGTATATTTTCAGTGATAACCTAAGTTACAAACACGACGCCATTATAGATCACCTTCCGTTCACACACAGGTTTCTTTTACACACCGACCATTAATTCATAGCAAAAGATATTAATTAAACATCAAAACAAGATAAATGACAACATTTTCTCATTCAGAAAGAGTACACTTTCCTCCAAGTCACCATACCGAAAATGGGGACACACCTAAGAAATACATTTAATTACTAGTGGGACTTGTAGTTAGGGAGCCTGTGTAATCAGGGTACATGCATGGCCAGGCCAATTCACACTTCTAATACTCAAAAGTCATTTTGGTGTTCTTTGGTGTTATCATCAGGTAAACTAGTTTTGCCATAGAGGTACAGTCCTCTACCACCTTATTATCTTTGCCATTATGCTGTCTTTTAGACAGTTCTGCTGTGGGATGCTTCCACTGCTCCCAGATCCATCCATTTCTGCAGCTGCTACTCTCTCCTATGATTTGTTAGACTTAGGTTACTATAAGCCTAAGGAGTAAGAGTCTTCTAGTTCTTTAGCTTAATAACCCAATGGTTTTCTTTAGTACTTTTATGACTCAACTTGTCAATCTTATCCAAATGCTATAAAGAGATGTGCTAAGACATTTTAAAGTTCCTCTTTTCAACTTGTCTTTTTTTTCTTGTTGATGTTTAGATTACTTATATCTAAATTCATATTTTAGTTTTGGTCCAAAACTCCTTTTAACCCATATACCCAGTTCACCAGTCTTGACACCCTTCAAATAATTTTAGGGAGTCCATTTAGTAAAATAGCAAAGATCCTGGCTGGCAACGGGCATTCATTTCATCTCCTTCGTGTCCCTGGTTCCAGTGTGAAGCACAGTAAAACTAAAAAGGCCAGTTGTCTTCATGGTCAAAAGCAAAACAAAACAAGTAGCATAGCAAAGTCACAGCCTTATGGACTGATATTATACAACAATAATACTTAATGCACTCACTCGGCAGTCTCCACTCCCCATCTACGCATTCAGTGGCAGGGCACACGCTCTGACATATCAGTTTGTGTTCTGAGATCCACTCAGCACTTTCCCTGATTCTGCTCTAGTTTCTGCCAACACACCCTCCCCCTGCCTTTGCCCTATCATTCTTTCACAAAAAAGCAGCCAACTTTAATCTTCTCACACATTTGTGAAGGAGGAAAATGTATTAGAAGAAAGAATGTTGTGCCTGCAGTCTGCAGGCCTGTTTTGCCTCCAGAGAAATAAGGAAAAGAGGGAATTTAGGCAGAGTGCCATTATGAGAATAGGGCTGCAAAGGAACAGAAGTAAAGAGGAATCAGGGGCCAGACCAATGTTCCTAGAAAAACTTATTACAGGTACTGAGGCTAATGAAAAGTGAATGTCTCAACAAAGGAGGAACTTAAAACCACTTTGAGATTTAGTTCTCAGGGAACCCACCATCAAAGAGTAAAGAGTCATAAAGCAAGCAATATGAAAACATAAAGAGAAAAAAAAGACTAAAACAACCAATAACATCTGAAGGAAAAAAAAACTCCCTTAAAAACCTAACATACAGGAGAAAAATAAAGATGAATGACAAGTTTAGGATTATGAAACTTCAAGAAAATTTTGAAATATAAAAATTATGAATATAATAATGAAAAAATTTTACAAGAAAACTGTTCAAACTCCAGAATATAGAACATTTTTAAAAAGAGGGAGGCATGTGAAGTATTCCTATCCCACCTCCCAAAAAAAGATATGTGCAAATTATTAAACTGGCAAGCACTTAAAAAAAATAAAAACACAAGAAATGAATATAAATGCAACCCCCCAAAAAAGAACAATTTATAGAAGAACTTACTCAGTCTCTATGTTGTATTAAGGGGAAAAATAGAAAGAGAAAGATTTCTATTGTCAGGAATGTGTTAGTAAATATCTAACAGGCACTCTGAAAACACATTAAACACATTTAAATTTAATCTATTTTATTAACATTTTAGCATTACTTTATTAAGTCTGGATAATTAACAAAGCAAATAATCAAACTCTATTTTTTTAGTTTTGACAATTTCCAAGGTATAAATACTCACACTGTAAACTTAACAATGAACTCAAATGAGCCAATATAAGATAGCTCCAGAATATCACTGACTATCATATGAAAAAAAGGTGGGGGAGAAATAACTGAGATTCCATTAAGAGATTTCTTTCTAAAAGTATATGAGATAAACTTGAAAGCAAAAGTTAAAGAACCTGGAGAAGTGAAAGAAGAGGAACATAAACATAATGATTTAGACTCTAAGACTCTAAACTTCATAACACTATCCATAGATATTTCAATTTCTAAACTTCAGATAGGAAGGTGAACAAAAAAGGGAGAGAAGTAGAAAACAGAAAAGAATCTGTGATGTACTCTAACTCAATGATAAAGAACAAAAGGAAAATAATTCCTATCATCTCTCAGCAAGTAGAGGGTCAATAGGAGAATGAAGGATTGATATATATAGATATAGATATATATATATCCTGTAGTGAGTATTGAGAAATTAGAATGAGTATAATCTTTAGAAATTTGGTGCTTAAAGAGACTTCCTTAAAGAAAGTATTGTAACTCCATGGACACCTTGATCCATAAAAATGGAAAACATAACTTTGGTGGTCAATTGTCATTCAGAAAAGTAGGGAGGTCATGTAAATAAAGTGGTTGCATCACAGAAAATGGGAAGAAAAGTATCAGTAGGAGTGTAGAGAATAGCATTGAACTGCATGATCAAGGACACAGGAAAATTTCTACCATGAAAAAATAATTCTGACCTCATCATCTCCCACTGGAGTTGATACATCTAAAAGTGAGGCATAAGAGAAAGAAGTGTGAGGGGACAAGATTTACAAAATTATAAGGGAATTTGTGTAGAAGATACTTAGACTCTTTCACTCTTTTGTGTTCTCAAAGAGAGGAAGACCACAGGGGTAAATTTAGTTGATGTAAAAACAGAAGATATCCATAAATATTTGTTTTAAAATTTCATTTAGTCTAATCTCTCAATTCATGAAGGAATCAGAGTCAACACCTCTGAGCTACGGTTTTCTAGCCTCCATCTCTACAATTCTAAAGATAAGGTACTCACTACTTTTATAAGATATTGCCTATTATTTTTGGATCATTTTCATTTGAAAACTCTCTGTTACATTCATTTTAAATCTGCCTTCATGCAATTCCATTTGTTGGTTGTAGCATCACTCTGAGCCAAGCAGAATAAATATAACAATTCTTTCACATCATGGTCCTTTATATGTTTAAAGACAGTGGATCATATCTTATATTTTCAAGGTTTAATTTCCTCTGATATAACATAGATTCTATGCCTCTTAAAGATGATCTCCAACTAGCTGACATTTTCTTAATGTATGCATCTAAAGGCACAATATTCTAGATGTATTCTGTTTTCTCAACAATACACAACGTCATTGGACATATATTTAACTCCCTTAATCCCAATATTATGCTTCTATTAAAGCAATTTAAGATTGCATTCATTTTTTTAGCAACTGAGTGAAATTACTAACTCATTCTAAATTTGAACTGAATCAATGAAAAAAGTATTTATTAAATGCTTACCATTTGTTAATCACTGTATTTGGTGCAGGGGACACAAATACAAAATGAGACAGGCAATCCTAACCCTAATGCAGCTCACGAGCAGCTGCTAAAAGGGGAAGACAAAACATATGGATAGCAAAAGTTGGAAAGAGGATGGGTAAAGTACCATTTTGAATCTCTGTGGCATGGCCAA
Source organism: Gracilinanus agilis (assembly GCF_016433145.1). Lineage (NCBI taxonomy): Eukaryota > Metazoa > Chordata > Mammalia > Didelphimorphia > Didelphidae > Gracilinanus > Gracilinanus agilis. Next base: position 231,763,637 of record NC_058132.1, on the reverse strand, counting down.
AAGGATTAGACAAGATCAGAAAGGGGTAGGGTGATCTGATTACAGTGAAGATAAGATGAAAACTGTTCTCAGAGATCAATGAAAATCCCCATTTTTTTCACATGAACTACTCTGAAGTCAGAATTCCCACATGATGATATCCTGAGATATAAAACAACAGATATAAAGTGAAGAAATGACTTGCCTAAGATCATGCAGCTAGTTAGAGGAAGACAAGTAGGACTGGAATGAAATCTCCTGCTTTGCTTCCCAGTACTCTTTTTCTGACACTAAGCTGTTTATTTGTGTCAACCATCTTATGCTTCTACTTTTCTTTTTCAACCCTATCACTTGATATCTAAAAGTAGAATTACTTGTCTCTAAAGTCACCAATGAGCATTTATTAAATTACTACTATATGCTAGGTACTGTGTTAAGAGCTAGAGAAACCAAAAACAAACAAACAAACAAAAACAAAACAAAACAAAATAAAAAAATCACCCAGAGGCAGCTGTGTTACTCAGTGAATAGAGAACTGAATCTAGCATTGAAGCTCAAAAAAACCTACATTCAAATCTCACCTTAGATATTTACTAGTCAAACAAGGCATCTAACCTCTTTCTACCTTGGATTTCTCATCTGTAAAATTAGAATAATGGCACCTATCTCTTAAGGTCTTTGTGAGGATCAAATGAAATAATATTCATAAAAGGCTTGGTAAACCTGAAAATGCTATAAAAATGCTATTAAAATACAACATTCTCATAGCATTAACAATGTAATAAGACTCTAAGGCTCTTCAAGTGAAAAGTAGATAACTACTGTGGCATTTAAAATTATTGTAAGCCCTGAAAGACTACATCTTCCAGGGCTCCCTGCTACAACTTCCCCAGACACCTCCCACTTCTTTTGTGGGAGGTGTCAAAGTATAAAAGAAAAAGTTTGGTGCCTTTTCGCTCTCTGCTCTCTGCTCTCTAGATCTGAGGGGAAGGGGTGTGTGTGGCTAGTTGACTGTCTCTGATCCTGGACTCTCTGGACCCTTTCCCCCTATCTAACCTTTTCCCTTTCCTAATCTAAACAAAACCTAGCTATTCTAAACCCTGAGTTGCTCTCTGATCTTTTATTTGAGCCCCAAAAGACTCTGGTCAATTTCCCCCACCAGGGCTGGGGACTGCTACTTTTCTTTCCCTTCCTCTAGCATCTTCTCTCCTTTCTCCCATCCATCCTTCCTCCTACCTTCCTACCTATCCTCCCTTCTCTCCCTCACACTACTTTGGAATAATGTTTAAGAGAGGATTATGATTTAATTTTAGATTAGACTAAATAATAATCAAATTTATAAAGCATTATAAAGTGTTTAAAGCTCATTCCTTATAACAAGCCTATGCATTGAAAAGTATAAATAATATTACCTATCTCAACCAGACGACTCTCAAAGACTCTAAATTACAGATGGATTCCACATCTGTATTTGTGAAAAGACTTTCCATGCCAAAAGTTCCTCTACTGCTAAAAAAAAAAATCACAGTTATAGATCAGAGTTTAAATATATAAATTAGGCAAAATAAATGTATATTTAAGATGAGAAACAGAGAATGAGAGACAAGGATGGAGGGAGATTACTCTGTTCAAATAGCCAAGTTGTGTTTCTTAAACTGAAATTCATGCTAATTTCAAAACACTTTATCAGGAGATCTGATATTTAAAACTGTCTAAAATCATTTGAGGGTTAATCTTAAATCTAACCCCTATGGAGCAATTAGGTAGCAATTTCCCCAGGTCTTTAAGGAGGCCTGTCCTACAGAGAATGGTGATGAATCAGTATTCCCCAGGAGAGAAGCACTCTTTCACAGGAGGCAAATTAACTTAAGGTATCTTTCTATATGCTGAAACATCCTGGCTTTCCAAATAAAATGTGTCTTTTAAAAAAAGTCTATTCTCAACTTGAATACTTATCAATTATATACATCATTACTTCATTTTTAGGAATTTGTATACAATTTTATTATACATCCATAACTTGTAGATACAGATATAAATGTATGTTTTTTTCTGGCTCCATTCCTGGTTACAATTTTCATTATACATCAGGGTATATTTTTCCTCTTATTTTGCTGCACTGTTTGATTAGAGATTTTCCTGACATTTAGGTAAATAAATAGGAAGACTTTTCCTGTTGGTAAATTAGCTCATGAGCTAATTGTCCCCTGACAATAAAAGCCCTTCAAGAGAGTTCTCATTTAAGGCAGTTCTTATTATAATACTAACTTACAAAAGTATGAGAGGAGAAGTCAAATTGGTATGTGAAATTATAGATAGTTTACCCTGTCTTCATTAATTCTTCCAACTCTGTACAATTTTCTCACTTGGGAAGAAAACTCCAATTTTGTAGAATGTATAAATAAATATACCAAAGCTGATACAATTTAATATTTCACCACTTTTCCTTTTTTCTTTTATAAGATGCCATAAATTCATTAAGGTCTTTAGAGTGACTGAAATGAGACACTTTACTAGACAAAGCTTATTTCTAGTATGAGGCAAAACAATAAAATTGTAGTGTTAGAGAGTAGGCAAGATCAATAATCAAGTGTTTTGTTTTGTTTTGTTTTTCAATAAATTCATTATTTATTTATTTTTGACATTCGTTATGTTCCAAATTCTCTCCCTCATTCCTATCCCTTCCCTGTCCTCTGGGAAAGTATGCAAAATGGCATCAATTTATACATGTGAAATCATGCAAAATATAATCTGCCTTACCTCTAAAAATCCATATCTCTTTTTTCCCTTCCTTTTTCCCTACTGAGTCAGATAGATTTCTATACCCAACTGAAGTGTATATGATATTCTTCCTTTTTTGAAACAATTTTGATGAGAATAAGGTTCAAGCATTATCCATTAGACCTCCATTTTCCCCTCCATTAAAACAGCTCTTTCTTGCATGCTTCTTTTATGTGAGAAAAAAATTTCCCATGCTTCCTCTTTCTTCCCTCTTCTCCTAGTGCATCCTCTTTCATTTTTTTTATATCATCCCAACATGATTGACTCACACTCCTCCTCTCTACCCATTTATACTCTTTCTAACTGTCTTAATATTGATAATAGTCTTGAGAATGACATGTATTGTGAATATTGTTTTCTATGCTGCTATTTTTCAGAGCTAGTTCTGGGGGTCTATAAGTTTTCATCTTTTTCAAGGTGGTATGATCCTAAGGAGAGGCGCAGCTACTGATGTGCTCCTGACATGTGCTCTAGTCTGCAACAGACCACAATCACTCTTCTATCCCCTGGAATTGAGATCAGGGCCCCTGCTTCCCTGTGGCCACAAAGACTAACACTCTTCTGTGCCACTGAAAATGTGACCCTGGTCCCTGTCCTCCTGCAAACAAGCATTAATGCTCCTTTCTGCTTGGAGCTGAGACTAGGGTCCTCCTGCTCTCTTGTGAGCAACCACAAGGACTGTTTCTGCCCTGGAACTGTGACCAAGCCCCTTGCACCCCTGCAGCCCCAAAGGCTAGTGTGCTATGCTCCTCTTCACCCTGGGACTGTGACATGGAACTGTGTATGAGGAATACAGGTTCCTACACCTGGAGCTATGTATGGGAAATACAAGGTCCTGCATCAGCAGGATTATCTTTTTGACTAGAGAGCTCAGTCCCTACCTTCTATGAGGACTGAGAAGTCCCCCAAACTACTGCTGCTGCAGCCACTAGGAAGGCCTGTTGCCAGCGTGGCAGGGCATGGCCATCAAAGCACTGTGCTCTGAGACCAACCACCACCCAGGTGAGACAGACCGTTCCTATCAATACCTAAATTGTCTTGAGCTGAGAAAATTGTTTCAACCAGACATGTTCTGAGCTATTATTTTAAAGTTGTTTGGAGGGGAATTGGGGAGATTTCAGGTGAATTCCTGCCTTTATGTAGCTGTTTTGGCTCTGCCTCCTAGAAAATAATTTCTTAAAAATTAGGATTGAGAAACTGGAAGCTAATGACTCTATGAGACATCAAGAAGCAATAAAACAAAGTAAAAAGAATAGGAAAATAGAAGAAAATATGAACTATCTCTTGGGTAAAAAATTATGAAAAAAAATCAAGGAAAAATAATTTAAGAATTATTGGACTAATGGTAAGCCATGATATGATCAAAAAATGAGCCTACACATCACATTTGAAGAAATTATCATAGAAATTTGCCCTTATATTCCAAAAAGAAGCCAAAATAGACACTAAAAGAATCTATCTATTCCTCTTGAGCAGATCACAAATCACCTCCTAAAGAGATCTCAAAATGAAAATTCCCAAGAACATTATAGTATGGACCAAAGCTCCCAGGTCAAGGAAAAAGTATTGCAAGTCATCTGTAAGAAATAATTGCAATACCATGGAGAATGTGTGAAGATTTAGCCGCTTCTAAATTAAAGGAGTGAAGAGTTTGGGATATGAGATCCCATAAAGCAAAGGAGCTAGGATTATAACCAAGAATAATTTACCTAGAAAAACTGAACAAAATTCCTCAGGTGGGAAATGGATATTTATTGAAATAGATAGTTTTCAAGCAATGCTGTTGTAACCAGAACTGAATAAAAAAATTTGACATTCAAATATAAGACTCAAGAGAAGCATAAAAAGGTAATGAAAGAGAAAACTTAAGGTTAAATAAAGCTAAACTATTTGTGTTCTTATATAGGAAGAGAATACTTGTAACTCTTAAAAACTTTAGCATTATTTAGGGCAACTAAAGGTGATATACATAGCTATATGGCTTGGGTGTGAGTTGACTATGATAGGATGCTTTCAGAAAGTAAAATTAAAAAGTAAGAAAGAGAATTCAACTGGGAGGACACAGAAAGGGAAGATAGAATGGGGAAAATTCTCACACACAAAAAAAAAAGCACAAAAGAAAGGATTTTTACAGCCAAGGGGAAGGATAGGCACTGGTGAGCAATGCTTGAACCTTACTCTCATGGGAATTGGTTCAAAAAGGGAATGATATATATCCTCAGTTCAGGATATAAACCTATCCTACACAATAGGGAAATAGGAGGAGAAGGATATAAGAGAAGGGGGAGGCTTATAGAAAAGAGAGCAGATGAAGAGAGGTAGTGGTCAGAGCCAAAAAAGACTTTTGAGGAGGAAAAGGTTAGAGAGAAAGAGAAAGAGAAAGAGAGAGAGAGAGAGAGAGAGAGAGAGAGAGAAACAGGGGAAAAAATAGGATGGGGAAAAATGCACAGTAATTATAACTGTGAATGTGAATGGAATGAAGTCATCCATAAAACAAAATGTATTAAAAACCAGAATTCAACAATTTATTATTTACAAGAAATATATTCAAAACAGAAAGACACATGCAGAGTTAAGGAAGAGTCTGGAGAAAAATCTATGATACTTCTTAAAGTTAATGAAAAAAAATGGAGGGGAACAATCATAATTTCAGACAAAGCAAAAGTAAAAATAGGCCTGATTAAAAGGGATAAGCAGAGAAACTTTAGGCAATTAATTAATATTAATACTAAACACATATGTACCAAATGATATAGCATACAAATAGATAAGGGAAAAGTTAAATTAGTTATAGTAGGAAATCGTAAAATTATTCTAGTGGGGGACCTCAATTTTCCCCTCTCAGAACTAGATAAACCTAACCAAAAAAAAATTTTTTTTAAAGAAGTTAATATAAATAGAAAAAACAGTATGTTAATGACTAAGAGACAGAAGGGTAGATCAATGGAATAGAATAGAATACAATAGAATACAATAGAATTTACATTTTTCTTTAAACTTTGGTTGTAGCTCTTTTCATGTTGTTGTCTTAATTTGTGTCATGATTTCTGTACCATCATTGTAGGTTTTTACATTCAAATTCATTTTTGTTATTGTGTTTGCTCATTTTTCTACTTTAATTCTTGACTTTTAACTTTATGCTGAATTTAGGCTTTACTCATGTTGGGAGTGGGGAGACACTGTCCCAAGCTCCATATTTTTTGTTCTACTTTTGGAGTTAATTCTGGAAGTCTCCAAGTTTTCAGTACTTCCAAGATGGTGTGTTCCTGGGAGAGGTACAATCACTGTTCTCCTTCTCTGTGCTCTGGTCTTTACCTAAGAAGGAACCTTGATGATCTGAGGCCACAAGTTTTAGTGCTCCTCTCTGCTTCAAGCTATGACCCTGGAATTGTGACACAGAACAGTGTAAAGGCCATAGCGTTGTCATTCATTGACAACTACAACCAGGCCCAGAAAAGGGTCCTGTGTAATCACTTTTGGATTAGTTACCTAACTCTCTTATTGTCTCTGGGCCAAGAGTTCCTGAAGTTGCTTGTGCTATCATCTCAAAGGCTCAGTACTGGTGATGCAGTGGTGTGTGTGTGCTCTGGAAAGGACTCCAGCAGATCTCACAGACCTCTCCTGCTGATGTCCTCAGTTGTTTTTATGCAGGAAAAATGTCTTCCCCCAACATTTTGTTGACGCTGCTGCTCCAAAATTTTACATGAGGTGTTATTTTAAATTTGAAGGGGGAAAGAGCCCAGCTTTGGGGACAAAAACCCACTATTTGACAAAAACTGCTGGGAAAAGTGTAAAACAATATGGGAGAGATTAGGTTTAGATCAACATCTCACACCCTACACCAAAATAAATTCAGAATGGGTGAATGACTTGAATGTAAAGAAGGAAACTGTAAGTGAATCAGGTGAACATAGAATAGTTTACCTGTCAGATGTATGGGAAAGGAAAGATTTTAAGACCAAGCAAGAGTTAGAAAACATTACAAAATGTAAAATAATTTTGATTACATTAAATTAAAAAGGTTTTGTACAAACAAAACCAATGCAATCAAAATTAGAAGGGAAGTAACAAATTGGAAAAAAAATCTTTGTAACAAAAACCTCTGACAAAGGTCTAATTACTTAAATTTATAAAGAGCTAAATAAAATTGTACACAAAAAATCAAGCCATTCTTCAATTGATAATGGGCCAGGGACATAAATAGGCAATTTTCAGATAAAGAAATCAAAACTATCAATAAGCACATGAAAAAGTGTTCTAAATCTCTAATAATTAGAGAAATGCAAATCAAAACATCTCTGAGGTACCACTGCACACCTAGCAGATTAGCTAACATGACAGCAAAGGAAAATAATAAATGTTGGAGAGGATGTGGCAAAATTGGGACATTAATGCATTGCTGGTAGAGTTGTGAATTGATCCAACCATTCTGGATGGTAATTTGGAACTATGCCCAAAGAGCGATAAAAGACTGCCTGCCCTTTGATCCAGCCATACCACTGCTGGTGGTATGAGATAATAAAAGATAATAAGGAAAAAGACTTATACAAAAATATTTATAGCAGGGGGCAGCTGGGTAGCTCAGTGGATTGAGAGTCAGGCCTACAGGCCTAGAGATGGGAGGTCCTAGGTTCAAATCCGGCCTCAGACACTTCCCAGCTGTGTGACCCTGGGCAAGTCACTTGACCCCCATTGCCTACCCTTATCACTCTTCCACCTAGGAGTCAATTCACAGAAATTAAGGGTTTAAAAAATATATATATGTATATATATATATGTACATATATATATACATATATATTTATAGCCGTACTCTTTGTAGTTCCAAAAAACTGGAAAATGAGGGGATGCCCTTCAATTGGGGAATGGCTGAACAAATTGTGGTATATGCTGGTGATGGAACCTGGAGTCAAGAAGACATATTCGTGGCTTCAAATCTGGCCATGTAACTTAACTAGCTATATGACCCTGGGTAAGTCACTTAAAACTGCCTCAGTTTCTTCATCTGTAAAGTGAGTTAGAGAATGAAATGACAAACCACTCCAATATCTTTGCCAAGAAAACCTCAAGTGGAGTCATAAAAGAATTGAACACAGCTAAAACTACTGAACAACAACACAACAGGCCTCAAAGGTTTGGGCCTATGCTTTTGTGTACAGCCACTATAATGAAGTTAAGTCCACGAATTCGTAGAAGAGCACACTGAAAACTTGTTAATCCTCTTGTGGAAGATTTTACTCCTGTTCCAAATTCAGTCAAATTCATTCAGTTCTTCATGGCTTAGCAAATCCAGCTAGAGTCCTGGAGCTGTTCCAGAAAATATTGGCCACAGTCTTAGAGTAGTACTGTAGATGGATTTCCCAGAGGATCTTTTTCTTCTTTTTTAAAGAAGGTACATAAACATTTTTATTTATAGCTTGAGAGTCATAAGCAAACATAAAAAATTCCCTATACAAATAAAAGAAAGCAGATAGAATATTAAATTATGAAACTGCAATATATAACTTGTTGAATTTTTTAAAGTATATGTTAACTTTAACATGATAGTACCAACACTGCCTTTCTTCTCTGAGCCCTCTTCTCAATCTTTCTGCTCTATTTTTTTTCTCTATATCTTTCTTTGACACCTCTTTCTTTGTTTTATCTTTTCTTTTTTTTTTTAATTTCTGTTACTAACCCATACTCCTACTAGCACATAAAAATCTCTTCCTCCAATGAATGCTCTCCAATTAGACTTAGACTGACTTCTCACACAAAATAGCATAAAGTCCAAATGGATGGAAAGAACTATATCATAAACAAATTAAGCAGGAAAAGAGAGTCCTTTTGCAACTGTAGATATAAGCTTGTCTAACCAAGGAATACAGAGGTCCACAAGAGATAAAATGGACAATTCTGATTGCATAAAGTCATAATGTTTTTACACTAACAAGACCAATGAACACAGAATTAGAAGGGATAATGTCTGTAGCAAGTTTCTCTAATAGAAGTCTGATATTGAATATATATTGGGAATAAACATAAAAATACAAGAATAAGAATCATTTCACAATGGTTTTTTAATTTCTTCACCACAAGAAGTAGGGAGGTGGGGAAGGGAAATGTAGAAGGTGAGACATGACAATAAGGATAAAGAAGAAAAGCTTGATGGAGATGACATTTTCTCCTATGATGAAGAATCAGATAGGGGGGCAGCTGGGTAGCTCAGTGGAGTGAGAGTCAGGCCTAGAGACAGGAGGTCCTAGGTTCAAAATCCCGCCTCAGCCACTTCCCAGCTGTGTGACCCTGGGCAAGTCACTTGACCCCCATTGCCCACCCTTACCACTCTTCCACCTATGAGACAATACACCGAAGTACAAGGGTTTAAAAAAAAAAAAAAAAGAATCAGAGAACTCACGGCAAGTTACCTTCGATTTCAATGATGATGAAAATGAATGCTCAGGGAAGGTAGAAGGGAAAAAGCATTAATGCAATGGCTACGATGTGCCAGGTATTGTGCCAAGTATTTTACAAACATTATATAATTTGATCCCAAGGCTATGAACCCATCCAAACAAACTCCCTCACATAAGAATCTGAAAATATATAAGGTATTCATGGATTAAAGGATCTAGAGTCCCACAGGTTGTCTATCTAAAAAATACCTTAGGAAATTGATAACCAAAAAAAAAAATCATATTCTTGGTTTTAAACAGCAACTTTTAGAGAAATCCATACTTCCCTTGTTCTCTTTCTTGATAACTCTCCCCTCAGCTTTTGTGAGAGTGTTTTCTTCTGGTTCTCTTCTTGCCTCTGACAATTCCTTTGTAGTTTCTTTCAGTGGTCTGTCTCTCCTTCTACCCATTAAATGTATGAGTTGCACACATCATGAGTTTACACACGTCCCTTAAAACTGCCCTCTGCACGTATTATTGATCCACTATCTCTCTCATACCCATCTCCACTTTCCTACTCACTCTTATGCCACCATAGTTCAGTGAAACCTTAAATGCCATGTTATCTTAATAGTCTCCTAACTGATATTCCTGACCACAACCTTTTATCCCTCCTGCCTTTTCTTCATACATATTTCAAAATGGGCTTCCTAATGCATAAGTTTGATCCCATCACTTCTGTGTTATTTTCCACTTCTCTGTAGTTGTCTTGTTTGTACATAGTTATTTGGATGTCGGCTCCCCTATTAGATAGGGGCATCCTTGATAGCAAAGCCCATCTTTTGCTTTTCTTTGTATCCCCAGCACCAAGCACGGGGCCTAACTAGCACATGTTGGTATTTAGTGTTTATTGACTTATTGATTATTCTATTAGTTTGCCCAGACATTGTCCTACTAATTCCTACTCTCACCCCAAAACACTGTATTAGTTGTTTCTGCTCAGCATCTTCATTAGGTAGTACACATATAAATTTCTAAAAATTATCATAATAGAGAAAGTCTAGCACCTTTCCCCCCCCCCCTTTTTTTTATTTCGCATTCAGCAACCGTTTATAAAGGGCCCATGAGTGGGCTGGGTGCAGGGATACAGAGAAGGGCCCCCTGCCCTCCAGGGGCTTACACTCTCCTAGGGAACCACATATGCACAGAAAAGCATTCATTCACTCACTTCCAAGGAGACAGTGAGGAGGGAGGGCATTCCTGGCATGGGGTACAGCCCAGGCAAAGGTGGGAGCTGAAAGAAAGTATTGCACAAGAAAGGGCAGGTGGGTCATTGTGGCCGGGCCTTAGCACTGGGCGGGGCAGTGCAGGGGTCCGGAAGGGCACTTGGGGAACATCCAATTGGCAGTTGCGTGGGTGTGGCGGGTTGTTCAACCACTCCCGTCACTGAAGTCTACCCCACGCCCTAGCGAAGGGAGAGCTCTGCTCTTGCCCATTCCCCTGCCCTCCGGCCCCAGGGCTGCCCCCATGACACCCGGGGAGGGCAGTCTGAGACCGAGGCCCAGCCGGCTCACCTTTGCATGTGGAGACGCAGACAGGACCGGATGTAAGTATTACAGGACCGGATGTAAGTATTTCGCCTCCTTCCTCTTCACCCTTTCTTGGAGGGCGCTATTGGGGCCACCGGGCGCCCCCTGGAGGAGGACTAACAAAGATTAAGCATTTAAATAATACCTACATTTTGCTTGGCACTTGTTACAAATATTATCTCATTTAAACTTCATAACAGCCCTGGGAGGTAGGTGCTGCTATTATCCCCATTTTAGAGTTGAGGCAATGGAAGCAAATGGTGATTAAGTGACTCGTCCAGTGCCCCACATCTAGTAGGTGTCCGAGTTCAGATTTGAACCTTATCTTCCTGGCTCTAGGTGCAATGCTCTATTCACTGTACCACCCGGCTGCCTCACAGTGCTTTTAAGGTGGAAGGCTGTCTATGATCACTATAAAAGTTTGTGTTGTAATACGGACTATCTTTTTTAATGGTCAGTTTAATTTCATGAAGTCACAAAGGTGCAGGTATATATAATACAACAACAATAAATATTAAGTACCCAAAACTGGAGTACCCAACAATTGCTCCTGGGCTCGTTGGTGAGTAAGTGGTACTTAAAGACGACCCCAAATAGTTTCTTATTGTACAAGAGGAAGAAAATGGGCAGCAGCAAAAACCATAGGAGTGGGTATCTTCTGAGCAGCAATCAATCCATGGAAAGTTCAGCTTGTTCTTACTCACCAGGATGCAAATTGACTGTAAAAGTACTGATCCAGTGAAACTAGGCAATGTTAAAAGAAATGTAATGGGCAACCTCAGAAGAGAACAAAAGGGAAGTGATTAGCAGCCAGTCAGAATGGTCATATGGGAAGCTCAAAAATCATTATTTTTAAAAATCACTTTGAAGCAAAATTTAGGCACAATGTTTGTACCAGATTCAAATTAATAAAAAAAACCTTTGTATTTTACTTTATTTTCCCACTTTTAAAACCACACTGTTATTACATTTCTTCATTATACAGTCTTCACTCCCCCCAACACATAAAAATGTAAATACATTATCAAGGACCATTTGTGCTTTCTTTCATTTAGGAGTAGCTCTTTTAAATTTGGAACACAAGTCGTATGTGTAATTCACAAATCAGAATCCCTTCTGATGACAACCACTAAAATATATCCAGTAATAAAAATCAACAGAAGGGAGCAGGAGGAAACACTGTGGAACAATACTGGCTAATCTAGATAGAACTATGGGAGGTCAGCTATTGAATGAACTCATCCTGTGGAATTGAAAAAGCTTCCCACTGCATTATAGAAAAGGCACATACCAATTGTTTCCCGCTATTCTGTCTGCATAGACACATGCTCAGACAATCACAAGATAAACCCATAAACTCATAAAAAAAATTTAGTTCTACAAGATATTGGCTTGTTGCCACCATTATCTCTACAAATTAATGTGGCATGTCATTTATGTGTACTAAAACATGACACTGTATTTTAAACCCAGTCTCTTACAATTATAGTAAGCACTTAATAAATGCTAATTGAATTAAAGATATACCACTTATATATAGTGAATTATCAAAAATCTGTTGATAACCTTTCTCTAAGTGAAATTAATAATTCAAACTATATGTTACTACTTCAAATTCTCTGTAACGTGTTATTTCTCTGGTAGGTCATCTTTTCCTAAAAAGTCAAGTATAATGAGGAAAACATTTGAAACCATGTACTTGTTACTTAGTAACAGTAACCCAAATTGCAGATCATCTGACTCAAAACTGACCACAAAAAATGAAAGATAACAAAGGGGATGGTGGGAATGCTGAAGAGTTAATGTGGTCTTTGGCTACAATGATAGAACTGTGCCGAGAAAATGGACACTAATAGTACCATGCTGCATTGCTCTTGTCATACTATATCTGAAAGAGTGTTCAACTCTGTTTTAAATGAGAAATTGATCAGCTGAAGAATAACCAGAGGAGTACATTCATGATAGTGAAAACAAGACTTAGTTCATTTTTCAGAGATGTAATCGTCCTAATAATGATATCCTCTGGAGGAATGCAAAATAAAGCTACTCCCTCTTTTAAATAAGAATCTCAAATATACACCGAAAGATCATATGTTCCCCTCTAAATCTTTTCTTCTCAAGGACAAACATCAAATCTCTCAAATATTTTTCTTATAAATGTACTTTGTTTAATGGAAATGGACTAGGACCAAAGGGTAGTAGGCATATTTCCACTCCATATAAAGAAAACACTTTAAAACAGTTAAAGCTGTCCTAAGGCTGCTTCATACAATGAGTCCTTTATCAATTGAAGCATTCAGACAATGACTAAAAAGACAATACTTGTCCTAGAAGAGGTAATTGGACCAGTCCTGATGCAACTTCCAATTCTACATATCCATAATAACATTAGAGTAGACATTGAGTTCAGTCCTTCAGTAATAATAATCGCTAGCATTTAAGTCATACTTTAAGGCTTACAAAGCATTTTAGAAATATCAACTCATTCTACCTTCACAACAAACCTAAATTTTAGGTATTATTATTATTCCTATTTCACAGATGAGAAAGCTAAGTCTGACAGAAATGAAGTGACTAGCCCAGGGTTGCACAGCTAATAAATGTCTGAGGTATTAATGACATGTCCTTTAAATTGCCTTGCAAATATTCTGAATGCCTACCAGAAGATTTGAATTGCTTTTTTTTCTTTTTCAGGAGTCTACTCCCTTAATATGCAAGATATCATAGGTTTAAAATTGGAATGGATATTAGATGTCATTGAGTCTAACTTACTCATTTTGTAGGTGAAAAACTAAAAATGACTAAATGACAAGAACAGCAATGATAAATTTCTTAAATGTTTATGCATATTGTTTTCCTGAATAGGAATAAAAAGAATTTGACTTTACTGGGACCATTATGTGTTTTTATTGAGACTTCTTTCATGATTATTTTTTTATGCTTCTCTTTAGTCTTGATTATAATCCTAGCTCCTTTGTTTCCCAGAATATCATATTCTAAGTTCTCTACTACTCTAATTTAGTAGCTGCTAAATGTTGTACTCTCTTTCTGGCCTCTGGATCTAAGATATCAGGGTAGTTTTCCGTGATGATTTCTTGAAATATGATGTCTAGGCTTTTTCCTTCATTGTGTCTTGCAGATAGTCCAATAATTCCTAAATTATCCCTCCTTGATCTCTTTCCCAGGCCAATTGTTTTTTCCTATGAAATACATCACACTTTCTTCTTTTTTCTTCATTCTTTTAACTTTGTTTTATTGTTTCTTGATGTCTTATGTGGGTATTAGTTTCCACTTGCCCAGCTCTGACTTTTAAGAATTATTTTCTTCAGTGAGACTTTAGATCTCTTTTTTCCTGGTTGGCTAATTATGTTTTTTAATATGTAATTTTCAGGGAAGCTGGGTAGCTCAGTGGATTGAGATCCAGGTCTAGAGACAGGAGGTCCTAGGTTCAAATCCGGCCTCAGACACTTCCCAGCTGTGTGACCCTGGGCAAGTCACTTGACCCCCATTGCCCACCCTTACTGCTATTCAACCAAGGAGCCAATACACAGAAGTTAAGGGTTAAAAAATATATATGTAATTTTCTTTAGTATTTCTGTGCCTCTTTTACTGAGCTATTAATTCTCTTTTCCTAATTTTCTTACGTGATTCTCATTTCTTTTCCAAATTTTCCTCTATCACTTGGCTCTAATTCCTCCAGGAACTCTTGTTGATTTTGGGCTCAATTAGCATTTTTCTTTGAGGCTTTTTAGCTGATTCTACCACATTTATGTCTTCTGAGATTATATTTTTATATTCCCTGACATCTTAGTAGTTTTCTTTTTGGCTATTTTTTCCTCATTTCTCATTGACTGTTTTGGTTCATTTTTCCAGGGTATTTCTTGACTTTGAACTTTATGTAAAAGTTGGCTTCTGCTCCCCTAGGGATAGGGAGGCACTGTCCCAACCTTTAGTCTTTTTCATGTTACTATTTTCAGAGTTAGTGCTGGGTGTTTAGACAGTTTCAGAATTAGTTCTAGTTAGTCTGTAAGTTTTTAATGCATCCAAGGTGGTACGATCTTGGGAGAAAGATAGTTATTACTCTGCTTGTTTATACTCTGATCTTTATCCAAGAAGGGCCCTTTGTCCCATTTATCCATAAGCACTAGAATTCTCTTTACCTTGGAACTGTGACTAGTGTGGTGAGGGTTTATTTAGCAATTAATTTAGTAATAGTTTTGGACCTAGCAGGAAGGGCTGGAGGATTCCAAGATGGAATGAAGGAGCAGGAAGTGGGGCTTGGACTCTGAGAGGGACTCCATTAGTGGTTGGGACATAACTGTTGCTAACCCTGGGAGATCTCAGAGTTAAGGAAAAACTGTATCCAGATTCCCTGGGATCCTGAGAGGTAAAAGCTTTCAACAGTGGACAACACACCTGCAGAGCAGCACCAAGTGGGGAAGTGGTTTGCGATCTGGTGGACAGCATTTCAAACTCACTCTCCCTACCTGGATACCTTGGATCACCTTGGCTCTTGGCATCCTGTGACCATCCTTGGATTACTGTGAGACCCCAATTGGCCCTTTAGCTGAGCTGACCAAACCTGGCTGGAACCAGGTCTGAAGGAGCTTTCCCTGTGACTTTTGTACTGCTTCCTTTGGGCCCTGCCTGGCTTAGGTCAATAGGATAGTGTAGTCAAGTCCTTCCCTGCCCCTGTGGTTTGCCCTTAGGTTTTAAGTGTAGAATCCCTTATCCCATCCTTTATTTAGTTACCCTCAATTAAACTGTATAAACTTTTACCTTTGCCTGCTGGTTCCATAGATCCTGGCCTAGGGTAAGCTGGGTGACTGTTGGCCAACGGCCATTCCTGTGTCAGTTAAAAGCCTGGCAGTAAACCCTGGTCTCCCTATCCTGGTTGGTCCTGTCTCTCCTTCAACCCAGTGTGAACCCACAAACCATTTAGGTTACATTTTAATAATAATAACAACATCCCTGGTGCCCCACCTTTACACTAGAGAAAGCCCTTGGTTCCTTATGACCAACCACCTCCATTCCTTTCAATCCTGGAACTCTGACCCAGAACTGGGTATATGTAATGGAGTTCCCAGGCCATGTGTGTTAGTTAAAATCACCTGGGTTTCTATTTGGAAGGATTGAACCTCAATATAGTGTTTGACAAACTTCTGTGGACCTGTGGGGGTCCTTAAAACTACATTTCCCGTGGTCCAACGGGTTTCATGGGTTTCCGGTTTTGGATGACGTATTCAAGGTGAGGGACTATTTGAAATTAGGGGGAAGTGACTTGGAGCTTCCTCTTTAGTTACCTGAGCTCGAGGAGAGAGGAAGGTAAATGGCTGAGGTGAGGTTGGAATAGGTTTCTTACAGGCGCCTGGTCAGTTTATCTCTATCAGCATGGCTTTTATTAAAATACTATTCTCCCTTTTGATCTCGGCCCTCATCATTTTTAATCATAACACATGCCAGCTATACATGCCAGTAAAGAGTTACCTATGGTCTCTTTCTGACCAGTTGTCTAACTCCCTTACCACTTCTGGCTAAAAACACCAAAAGCTATTGCTCCTACTGCAGCTGCTATTATGGATGCTGTGTCTGTGGTCTCTGAACAGGCTTCCACCTAAGTGTCTCAAATTCCTCCTGCTGACCTTCTAAGTTTTCTTGTGCTAGAAAAATGTCTCACTTTGACCTTTTTTTTTTTTTTTTAAATACCCTTACCTTCAGTCTTGCAGTTAATACTGTATATTGGCTCCAAGGCAGAAGAATGGTAAGAGTAGGCAATGGAGGTCAAGTGACTTGCCCAGGGTCACACAGCTTGGAAGTGTCTGAGGTCAGATTTGAACCTAGGACCTCCTGTCTCTAGGCCTGGCTCTCAATCCACTGAGCTACCTAGCTGCCCCCTAGCTTTGACCTTTTGTTAGTTCCCTTTCTCCAAAATTTAATATGAGGCATTATACTAAAGTTGTTTAGAGGAGAAGCTTGAAAGAGTTCAGCTGAATTAGCTCTAGTCCATAGTCTGGGCTCCTGAGATTTATTTCTGTAACAATAAACAAAATAAATGGTAAAATAAATAGGCCTGCTTGCATCTAATAGTCATATAATGAATTTAAGTCCTCTGGTGAGGTCTCCTGATACACACACACACACACACACACACACACACACACACACACACACACACACACACACACATATCCACAAGCTACTATTTTCATTCACAGCTTTAGCTTCAAACACAATGATATCATACCTTATCACAATTCTGTATAATTATAGTATGATGCAAATTAAACTTTCACCTGACATTCTTAATTCTACCCAATACAGGGCAACACTGAGTAGAGGACTGTACTAGAATTTAAGAGAATTAGGTATGAGTTTTAACTCTGTCACCCACTGCTCTTTATTAACTCACTTCCCCCTCTGAACCTGAGTTCCCTCATCAGTAAAATGAGGGAGCTAGAGAAGATGATCATTAAGATTCTTCCAAGGCAGTGATCTTGTGGAAATACCCAGATGCTCTAAATTTATTTTAAATATAGTATCAAAATAAATTTCTGTATTATATCTTCAAATTCCACTGTCAATAAGGAGTCTTTCTCAGTCAAACAATAGCTATTGAGTGAATAAGAACCTTTCTAAAAGCACTAAGAATTCTTTTTTGTTCTTAATTTTAATAACACTTGAAGCTCTTGTGACATTAATAAGCTAAAAGAGCTGCAAGATGTATAGACTAATGCATACTCCTGCCTATAAAAACACAATTCCTGAAAAAAGACATCCTGCTTCATCTTTAGAGGCCCAAGGAAGGGAGATTGATTTCATCTTCTCAAATTATCCTGATTTTTAACAGGACCAGATGTTAGGAAACTTTTTATGTCCATTTCTTCTTCCAACTAGAGTTCCTGGTAATATCCTTAATGTCTATGTAATTTCATCTATCAAGAAATTGTTAAAGGCCTTTCATAGTTGTTACCTGTAGACAATATAGAATTATTCACCTAGTCATAACCAGAACAGAAAGCAATAGGAGCAGGTTGTGGCTGTGGCTAGATAATGGATATATTGAATATTTCAATCTCTACTCATTATTTCTAGCATCTCTCATTGAGGAGTGAGGATTTTGCTTGTTAGCTAATCTTGCACAATCAATGTCCATAAAATTTAATCAAAGCCAAACATATGGTGATCACATTTGCTCTCATTAAAGCCTATACAGCTGCTTGTGTGGCATCCTGGGATAGCCATGAAATGTGAACTACTCTGCTATCAAAGCTACTCCCCAACTACAAAGAGATCATTCTAAAGGCTTTTTTCCAAGGAACTTTGAGATCTAGTCCAATATTTTTCACCTCAAAAAAGAAAAGGCTGGTGATCAAAAATAAAATTTCTTATTGCTGATATAGAAAGTAATCCTCATAGCACTATAAATTAATATAAAAGATTTTTTTAAGGAAAGAAGGAAGAAAAGAAAAAAGACAAATCATCAGTTTGGAAACAAATGTTTCAATCAGTTATTCATTTCAGTCATACAAAAAAGTATGGAAATGAATTCATCACCATTTACCTCTTCCTCCTCATAGTTTTGATCATAGCTATTTACAATTATATTACAGTAGTAGTAGTAGTAGTAGTAGTAGTAGTAGTAATTTATGTAATAAATATCTGCTAAGTACTTTTCTCATGACAGCTTTTTTGATATAGGTATTAAAGATATCCCCATCTGATAGAAAAAACAATTGAGTCTCAGAGATGCTAAAGTAACTTACTCAGGGTCACATAGCTAATAGATGTCAGAAGAATATTTCAGGACTATTATCTCTCCTAATTCAAGATTGAACACTTTTTCTAATATACCAATCATGCTTTAAAATGTTTACAAAGCACTAAGAGCATTAAACAACATAGATTCATTACATATACTCATGGGATAAGTGGGAAAGTATACAAGGGAGGATAACTAGGATGATAAAAGTTCTCAAATACATGACTGCGCCTGATTCAACGAATATTTAATTCCTGTGATTTTTTCCAAAATGTCCAATTTGGGGAGTTCTATAACACTTTGTAATTATGTGTTTAAGAATAATGTTTTGCTTTTGGGAATTTTTCACTATAATTTTTAAACTCATTCTGAAAAATGTGAATGAAATAATATTTTAAATAGAATACAAAAAATATATACTTAGAGACAGATAGACAGAGTGATGTATACAGTACTCTGAGAATCAAGGCCTTATTATGATCTTAGGTATTAGAAATTTATTACTTATCTCCCATTCCTCAAGAAGCATAGTATTTCACATGCAGAGTCTTTCTCTAAAAAAACTCGTAAGCAACTATATGAGGTATTTGATTCATCACTATAGTGAATAAACCAAGGTCATTTTCCTACTACTGAAAGATACTTGGCATGAATCCCATAAAGTTTTTATTTTCCTTTATTTTTTTTCTTTAACTCCTAAAAGCAGCCCATGTACCCCTCAATTTTCCCCTCTAATGTAATAGAAGTTTTCATCTGAGCTCAGAGTACCCTACAGTACCTGACATCAGGTTAATTAGCTTTAAAAAAATCTCTTGATCAATCTGTTACTAAGTTCAAAGATCTCTAAGCACAGATCTGGAAGTAGAGGTAACAATCAACACTTTGCTCCAGTAAAACCCTCAAAAGGAAGGAGCATCTCCAACATATATCAGAGATGTTATTTTATATGAATCAAAAAAGGAAAATTGGGAAGCCATCTCTGAATCCACTCTACAACAATCTAGGGAGTTGGCAAATGAGACTGACTGTAGATGCAGAATTGGAGGACCACAATATATTTCACTTCCATCTCTGACTAGCTGAGAAATATATCCTTTGAATTTGTAATCCTTTTAGGTGTGTTTCAATTTCCCCATCCCTACTTGAACAAAGAGTTGGCATATAATGACTCATTTGCAGAAGCATAAACTGCTAGATGAAAGAACTCATAAAATGGATTAGGACAGATGATTAAGTATTCTTATTTTTAAACTTAATGAACTCAAGAAACCCTCATTTCCAATTGGTGTGGTGAAAAGATTTAATTTAATGCCTTATAAACATAGAAGAAATTGGAGTCTTCAAGCTGGAAGAGAGAAGAATCTAAAGGAGCACGATAGCTATCTTCAAATATTTAAAGGACAAAGATGTAGAAGATTAAATAGACTTGTTCTATTTGTGTTAGGTGGGAGAGGAGCAGAACTAGGAAAAATTGAGTGAAAATTGCCCCAACAACAATCAAAAAAAGGCTCAATTTATGTTAAAACTTCTTATCAAGTAGAACAATCTGCAGGAAGAAGATGCTGCCTCACAAATTGGTAGACTCCCTCTTCACTAAAAGTCTTCCAGCAATGATTGGATAACTATAAACTTCTCCCATCAATAGAATTACATCTATATTCTAATGTCTGTGGAGGATCCCAGGATGGCAGTCCATTGGTGGAGCTTCAGAGAAACAATTGCTAGAAAAGAACAATTTCATCTAATGATACTGTTCATTAATAAGCAATAAAGAAGTAAAGAGACCTGAAGTAGATAGAAACATCAGGTAAGATGATATATTAGGAAGGTATATTAATAAGGGGTTAGTGAGAAAAGGAAGAGTAGGATTAAAATAAAAATAGACTTCTTGGATATTTCAATTATATTTTTCTTCTAAACTATACATTGCTCTTCTATGAGATCTCCTATCATTTTTCCCTTCAGTACTATACTACATGCTCATTTCAACTGATGATCTCCATGCCAAAGTACTTATCCAGGATGGGAAATACTACAAACAGGAATATGTTTTGCTCAGGCTCAGCTATTGTACTTTGACTGCACTGACTCTTATAATGTTCCTATGTGCAGGGAAATTCAAATGGACAATTTCTAATAGGAGAGACAGAAAGAGAGAGCAAGAGCGAGAGCGAGAGCGAGAGAGAGCGAGAGCGAGAGAGAGAGAGAGAGAGAGAGAGAGAGAGGGAGAGAGAGAGAGAGAGAGAGAGAGAGAGAGAGAGAGAGCCTGATGCAGATGATAAAGATTCAGCTGCGCAGTTAGAAAAACTAGATTTAAGGCATGCCTCTTGACACACAGCTATGGGAAAATCATTATTTTCAACTTTATCATTCAACCAAGAGCAGAAGCTTTGGCAGAAACCAAAATCTCACATCCTATACCAAGATAAGGTCAAAATGGGTATATGATTTAGATATAAATAGTGATATCACAAGTAAATTAGGAGAACAGTAATAGTTTACCAGACAGGTCAATGGACAAGGGAAGAGATAATGAACATTATAAAATGTAAAGACTGCCTAACATGACAATAAAGGAAAGTGATGAATATTGGAGGGGATATGGCAAAATTAGGACACTAATGCAGTATTAGTGAAGTTGTGAAATGATCCAACTATTCTGGAAATGAATCTGGAACTATTCCCAAAAGGCTATAAAACTTTACATACCCTTTGATCCTGTAAAACCACTTCTGGGTCTATAATACCAAGAGATCATAAAAAGGAGGAAAGGGCCTACCTGTACAAAAATATTTATAATAGCTCTTTTGGTGGTAGCAAAGAATTGGTAATTGAGGGGATGTCCATCAATTGGGGAATGGCTGGACAAATGCAGTATATGATGGTGATGGAATACTATTGTGCTATAAGGAATGATAAGAGGGATAATTTCAGAAAAAGCTGGAAAGATCTACATGTACTGATGCAAAGTGAAATAAACAGAACCAGGAGAACATTGTACATAGTAACAGCAATATTGTATAATGATCCACTGTGAAATCTTTACCTGTTCTCAGCAATACAATGATCTAGCACAATTCTGAAGGACTTAAGACAGTGATGACGAACCTTTTACAGAAGTAGTGCCGGGTCCTGCCTCCACTCCACCCCCCTGACCAAGTACTATGCCCATCCCCCACACAAAGTGCCAGGTGTGCCCTGCCCCCTCTTATCCCAAACAGGGGAAGGAGAAAGCATTCCCATTGGGCTGCTGGGCTAAGGGGTGGGTGAAGTAAGGAACGTCCTCAGCCAGTTTAGAGTGGGGGAGTGGAATAGCCTCAATGCTCTGCTCCCCTCCAACTCTGTCACCTGTGAATTACCCACATTCCCCCTTGTGTGCTCCCATTGGCTGCTGGGCAGAGGGGTGGGAGATGTGAAAAAATGTCATCAGGCACAGTGGAGAGGGGGAAGGGAGCAGCACTTGAATCCCTCTGCCTTTCTAGTAACAAACTGAGGTGGGGAAAGGGCTGGCAGCATGGCCACAGAGAGCTTTCTGCATGCCACCTTTGACACCCATGCTACAGGCTCACCAACTGTGACTTAAGACAAAGCATGCTATGCACCTCCAAAGAAAGAACCATAGAAGTCAGATGCAGATCAGTGTATGCTATCTTTCATATAAGTTTATTTATAGTTTTATTTGAGGGGGGGGTTGTTTTATATGAGTATTCTCTTACAATAATGACCAATATTAAAATGTTTTGCATGATAATATGTGTATAATCCAGGTCAAATTGGTTACCAGTTCTGAGGGCGGGGGAAGGAAAGGAGGAGGGCAGGAAACAATTTGGATTTTATAATTTCAGAAGACATATTGAAAATTATTATTACATGTATTGAGAAAAAAATAACTGAATAAAAAAAATTCCTAAAATCACAATACAACATACCTCTGAATTCTAGGAAACCAATATTCTGCCTGACATATAAATTTGACTTCCTGCCTGCATATTTGGTATAATGTCTTGGTAAGAGTGAATGCTTTTTTTCTTTTGAAATCTTATCTTCATTCTGATCATTCTCTTGTTCTGTGACTTAAAGTGTAGTGAGTATAAAAACTATTATTAGTAACATAAGGTTAGACAATAATAGTTTTAGGTCCCTTACCAGTACTTCTTAAGTTCATTCTTCCTCCTAAAATGTTGCCTGTCTGAGTGTTTAGAGATGATGAAGTTTCTTTGTACTAAAGTTTTTTTTCTGCTCCTACTTTATCTTAATTGTCAGTGACCTAGACATATGATTTCTTTTGTCTTGTCCCAAGATGTATCAATAACTTTTAGGACAAAACCAATCGGGGAATTTACAGGAGCAAGATGGTATAATCAATGCTAAGTACTCTTTGTTTTAGGTAGTCTTCTCCATTGTATCAGAGACCCTTTCCCAAGAAGACCCACACCTGGGCAGGGACCATCCTTTTAGCATCCATGGTAGGTAGCCCCTTCCTTTACATCCTAGCCTCTAGCTTTGATTGCTTTCCCAAGCTGGACTGTATCCTATCAGTATAGTTTGAACACTCCCATTTCCTTGTAGCTATGGTAATGTCAGTCATCTTTCCCTACCCCTAGATCCCCCAAATGGTATATAGGTCCCCCAAATTCTTTTGATCCTTGGCGTTGTCAATCTAGCTCAGTTGGCTCTCCCAGGGGTCAGTGACCAGAGCAACCAGGGTCTTGGGACTCTGCGTTGGTTTGTAGAGCTCAGCTCTGTGTGTGGAAGCCTAATATTGCACTGAACCCCTTTCCTTAATTAAAAAGGGGTTTTTCTGACTATTTAATAGTTCTGTGTTTTTTCCAAGTTAACAACTTCAATTTCCACATCTGTAACATGAGAGATTAAAGAGAGAAAAGTTATATGATATTTATAGCTTCAACATATAATTCTTTTCACTCATAAATATTCAAATGGCAGGTCAGTTGTGATCCGCTAGGTGGCAGGCAGCTAGGTGGCACAGTGGAGAGAGTGCTGGGACTGGAGTCAAGAAGACTCATCTTCAAATATGGCTTCAGATACTTTCTAGCAGTGTGACTCTAGACAAGTCACTCAACCCTGTTGGCTTTAGTTTCATCATCTGTAAAAAATGAGCAAGAGAATAAAATGACAAACTACTCCAGTATCTTTGCCCAGAAAATCTCAACTAGGGTTATAAAAAGTCAGACATGGCTGAAAATGACTGAACCACAACAACAAAAATATCTAAAACTCTACATGGTTTGAGAAGCAATAATATAGACTTTTCAGTTAAGTGAGGGGAGAAACAAAAAAGTAAACCATAAAAAGAAAATTATTTTAAAGACAAAAAAAAACCCTAAAATTTTAACTAGAAAAGGAGAAAATTTTATTGGAAACTTTTGACTACTGAGGGAATTATACAAATTTGTCAAAATTTAATAGTACAAGAAATATAAAAAAAAGGCAATCTTGAAAAAGCAAAGTAATATAAATAAATGCTAGCCCAAATAAATAGTCAATTGAAACCAATATAAATCTACCAACACCTACTAGGTACAATGTTCTGAGATAGATACTGTTGACCTGGAAATAACAGAACTATTAAATAGTCAGAAAAAAAAAACTCTTTAATTAAGGGAAGGGGTAACAGGGTTGAGTAGGCCCCTCCACAGAGCTGCAGTTACACACCTACAAGAGTTGGAAGATTGAACTCAGGATGCTCTGGTTCCTGACCCCTGGGAGTGCCACCACACTAGGTAATGACTTGGAGGAGCCACTGAAGTTGGGAAGCTTGAATACCTTTCTAGGGGAACATGGGGACAAAGGACTAGAGGGATAGTTGATTGACTTTATAGTGGTAACAAAGGAAAATGAGGAGTTCCCAACCGGAATACCAGCAAGGGGCTAATGCCTTACAAAGGACACAAAAGGGAAAAAGCCAGCCAAGGGCTGTGCCACCTAGGTAAAGGGGAGAAACCATTAGGACAAGAGATACTTAACATCTGATGGATTAGTCATCCCCACCTAAACTCTTTGAAGATCTATTGTTAGTTTGAGATTAATGAAGTTGATCTTTCCCTTAGGGAAGAACCATCACTCACAAGGACTTTCCCCTTCCATCTAATTTAACAGGGGTTCATCAAATCTTTCTAGGCTACAAATTTGGGGGCTTCTAGATTCCACCTCGACAATTAAAAGCCCACCTCTGACCTCGAGTAGCTTAACATATCATGAGCAAAGTATGATCTTTCATATATAAGTATGGTATAAAACATCATAAGTGATCTGATCAACATTCATGGATTCAGTCATAATCTCTAAGCAGTTAAATCCCAGATTGATACACTTAGTCTTAATCTCTCTTCTAAATCATAGGTCCTGCATTACTATCTTCCTGTTAAACATTCCTTTCCTAACGTCCCTTAGGCATCTTAAACTCAATATGTCCAAAAATAAACTCATTATCTTTCCTCCTCACCCATCTTTCTGTTTACTCAGGTTCACAGCTGTAGAGCTATTCTCAATTCTTTCCTCTCCCTGACCCCTCATGTTCAACCAATTGCCAGATCCAGTTGATTTAAAACTTTGCTTTGGGGGGATACAAAGCTCTTCACATCTGGATCCAGGCTACCTTTCCAGGCTCATTGAACTTTATTCTCCTTCACATAATCTACATTCCAGAATATCTGGCTTACTTGCTATTTTCTAAATGTGATATTCCACTTTCTGTCTTCATGCATTGGAACAGTGTCCTCTGTGCCTAGAATGCAATCCCTCTTCATCTTCCATTTTTAATAACATTAGCTTTCTTCCAGCCTTAGCAACAAGCGCCATTTCCTATGCAACACCTATTTTGATCCCCACTAATTAATGGAATCTTCCGACAACTCCAGTTCTTATATAAATACTTTGTATATATTAAATTTTCTTCTCTGAATACATATTGTTTCTCTCCAGGAGAATGAAAGTTCTTTGAGGACTGTGTAAATGGAATTAGCTCATCCTCATTCATTGTTAGACTCTAGCCATCAGAAATAATGTCACCTCATCCAACTTAGTGGGGAGGGGAGTTACCCACACGTGACAATAAGTAACAAGTCAAGAACAAGAGACTGCCCTTTGGGCTGTCCAAAACAGTGTTGAGGCTGCCATTTGTCCACTAGGAATTGAAGGTGGATGCAAGAAGTGAGGAAAGCTGCAATCTCTTTAAATATGATGGTAACTTCCTGTGGATGGCAGTTGGCATTTGAACTTGGTGTTGAAGAATCTCTGCTAAGACCTCAGGTGGCTTCCCTCTAAATTGTCATGTGGGTAAGTTAGGCTGACTTCCTTTCGCCTACCTTGGCATTTCTGGAGTCTATCCCCTCAAGGAGGCTTCTCATGCCTCTCTAATTGTAAAAGGCCTTGTGCCTAGTAGCCTTGTTTAATTAACCTCTAAATTCTCATCCAGTGTGGACCTCTGGTCTGGGCCAGAGTTTCTCTCTCTCTATTTCCCTACCTTCAACCTTCCTAATTATAAATAAACTTCCATAAAAGCCATCCTGACTTGGGTCTTTTCATTTGGAGTGGAGCTAATCAGATTCCTGGCCACCATACCTTAAATATCTAGTTTCCCCTCTTACAGAACATGGGAGTGTTTCATTTTTCCTTTGTACTCTCAGCATCAAGCTGCTGGTAAATAGGAACTTCTTTAGAAGTTACTATGGCAGTGATGGCTCACTGATTAAAAGCATTGAGCTTCAAGTCAGAAAAATCTGAGTTCAGATTTGGCCTCAGACACTTGCTAGATGTGTGGTCCATGGCAAATCATATAAGCTCTAATTGCCTAACAAAAGGATCCACTGGAGAAGGAAATGCCAGAGCACCTTAATACCCTTGTGTCAAGAAAACCCCATGAATAGCTCTGATCCATAGGGTTACATAGAGTTAGACATAACTGAATGATTGAATGACTTCTTTATGCTTCTTTGCTCAAGGATATCAGGTGAATGAAAGAATGAAAGCACACAAGATGTTCCAGTGGGCTATGGGAAATAAGAGGAAAGAAAAATCTTCATAGAGAAATTGGCATTTCAAATGAACTTTGAAGGAAAGTAGATCTCAACAGATAGAACTAGGTTTAGAATAATAAATTCAAAGTATAAGGAGTGGCATGGACAAAAATGTTAAAAAAGGACAATCTAGAGTGTGACCTTGGAATGGTAAAGAGTTTAGTATGAGTGAAAATAGAACTATGGACTATGACAAGCTAGAAGAAACAAACAATAATAAAATCAAGATGGGATCATTATACTTTCCATTGGAATTTGTTGTTGAGTTATTTCAGTTGTACATGACTCTTCATGAACCCATTTGGGGTTTTCTTGGCAAAGAAACTGTAGTAGTTTGCCACTTCCTTCCCCAGCTCATTTTACAGATGAAGAAACTGAGGCAAAAAGTGACTTGCCCAGGATCACACAGCAGTAAGTGTCTGAGGCTGGATTTGAAATAGGTCTTCCTGTTTCAATGCCCAATGCTTTATCCAGTATACCATCTAACTGTCCTTGTACTGGAATTTCCTTTAGTTTTTTTTCCCCATAATCGTTACAGTTTGCATATACAACTGGAGAAAAATATACAGAACATATTCTTTACCTCACTGGAAAAAAATGGAATTTGCAGGATATGTATGATATATGAATAATTAATTAGTTAATTAAACTACTGGCTAAGACTAAGAAATGTAATAGTTCAAATTTTAAATTTATAGGGAAAATTATCATCCAATGGAATTTTATAAGACATCATTTTCCAAATTTATTTTAGAAAATATATAGAATTGTCAATGATCAACTATTATTTATACTAATATGTGTATGACATAATTATATGATTTATTGATATATATCAAATAGATTTATACTATCTGTGAGGAATAGACTATAGAATTTTCACTAAAAAGAAAATTACATTTTCAGAGACCATATTCAGAAAAGTCGGATATTATCAAAGAATATGTTCAAGTAACATGCACTTCTGCATAAATATGCAATTTGGCAAAGTATCATGAAGTTAATATGTGTGTGTATTATTGCATACATGTATAAAATTAAATATTAATGATCATGGATGTTTCTGATCTTCAGAGAATTGACTTTTTTAAAAACAAAAAGGAAATAATAATCATTGAAATTTTAATATCTCTCCAAATACTGTAACAAAAAGGATCAACAAGAATTTATAAAGAACAAATCCCAACAGTTTAATCTAATGCCCCTCCAGACAATGACAAGCCTTATAAACAGAGAGAAGCAAAAGGGGTAATAGATTTCAGTTTCAGAAAGACTTTTTGATTCTGTCTTTCATAGTATCCTCATAAAGCTATTAAAATATGCTTTAGACCACATGTTGTCAAGGTTGGTCTCCACAACTAGTCAGAAGAATAATTTTTATTTATATGTTTACCTTGAACTTGTATCACCTCATCAAAGTCTGTTTCTAGATATGACACTGTTGCATATTTGTATTAATGACATGAATTTTGGAATAAATGAATAGTCATCACATTCACACATACCAATTAGGAGGACTGAATTTCTCATTGAAGGAAAAATATGAAAATTAAAATGACAAGAGGTTAGAGAAATGATCTTCCTTACATATGACAAAGGTTAACTGTGACAAGGCAAATCATACAAATAAGAAATGAGTGATAGCTCTCTAAGACAAGCAGCGGAAAACAATCTGAAAACTAAAATGATACATCAAACAAACATGGATTAGAGCTAATTGGTTTGTTTTTTTTTCTTATTATTCTAGGAAGCTTGAGGAAGGAAACAAAGAGCAATTGAAGAACTAAAAAATGAAGTCTTTAAAAATTTCTACTTAGGAAATCAATGACTAGTATCAAAAAGAACAATACTGATGTAAAAGCAAGATGGAAGAATGTAATTAGATTTGAAAGAGTTTTGCATATTTCTTTTATTATTAAAAGTTCCAGAATGGCTGAAGTCCAATATTCTCATTAAAGTAATTACTTAAATTAGGAATATCTTTGAAGTAACAAGTAGAGTTGAGTGTGAAAATAATAAAAGTGACCTAAGTCAATTTTTAGAATGCCTTCTTTTTCTAAAATCCTATTTTTTTTAATGCATTCAATCTCTCTATACATAGAAAATAAGTAGATTATAATTGAAGGGAGAAAAAGGGGAACACATATTGTAATATGCAGAAATGGGTAGCCATTTTCTCTCTGGGTGCAAGTTAGCAGTTGCCACTTTGGAACACAGAACCATTTCTGCGTATTACAATATGGGATTAAAAAAATTATCTCAAGCCCTTCCTTTTCCTCCCAACATCAGAGAAGGCATCATCAAGGAGACAGATGTGTATGTAAATTATATATTTCATGTTTCTATTTTTTGGTTCATTCTCTGGAAGTGCCATTTACAAGTTATTCTTGAAGTATTAAATTTGTAGTTGTATATAATGTTCTCTTGGTTCTACTCATTTCACTGATCATTCTCCCATGTTGTTCTTTCCAATTTTTTTAAAAATTAGACTCATCATTGTTTCTTATGGTGTTTCACAATCAAATACCACCCAAAAAAAAATTTTAGCTATTCCCCAATTGATGGGGATCTCCTCAATTTCTAGTTCTTTCTCCTCAATTTTCCAGCTATAAATATTTTGGAATATAAAAGTACTTTTCTTTTTTCCTTAATCTCCTCAGGAAACAGACCCAGCAATAGCATTGCTGCATTTAAGGGTATGTACAGTTTTATAATTCTCTGAGCATAATTGCAAATTGCTCTCCAAAATGGCTAGATCAGGTCACAGCTCCACCAATAATGTATGTCTATCCATTTTTCCAAATCCCTTCTAAAATATGTTATTTTGTTCTTTTGCCATTTCAGTCAATCTAATGGGTGTGAGATGATATCTCAGAATTGTGTTGACTTATATTTCTCTGAATAAAAAAAACTGAATAGTTTTAGAGAATTTTTTCATATAAGTATGTAAGACTTTGTCTTCCTCTGAACATTTTCTGTTCATATTTTTAGCCCATTTGTCAAATGAAGGATGACAATTTGAAAAAGTTCTCTGTATATTTTAGATGTGAGTCCTCTATCTGAGAGACTGTCTATACAAAAATCTTCCCATTTTTCTGCTTTCTTTCTAACATTGGCAACATTTGTTTTATTTGTATAAAATCTTTTCAATTTAATGTACTCACAATTATCCATTTTAAATCTCACAACTCTCTCCATTGCTTGTTAACCCACAAATTCCCCTCCTATCCATAAGTTAGATAGAACATAAATATGTTCCCTATTCTAATTTACTTGTGATAATCTCCTTTTATCATCATGAATCCATTTTGATCTTATCTTGGTGCCCAACTACTTTCCATTTGCCTCAACAATTTTTACCAAATAGTGATTTCTTATCCCAAAAATCTGAATCTATGCTTGTGTCAAGTCAAAGGTTACTATAATCTTTTACTACTGTTTATTGTGTGACTGATCTTTTTTTTTTCTATTTCTTAGCTAGTACCAGATAGTTATGGTAATCACTGCTTTAAAATTTCCTTTAAAATTTGGTACTACTAGACCTTCTTCCTTTAGATTTTTTCATTACAGTAATTCTTTTGATATTCTTGGGTTTTTTCTTCCAAATGAATTTTGTAATTATTTTTTCTAGCTCAATAAAATATCTTTTGGTAATTTAATTGGGATGGCATCGAATAAGTAAATTAGATAGGATTGTCATTTTAATTATATTGGCTTTGCCCATCCATGAATAATTAACATAACTCCAATTAGTTAGATCTGGCTTTATTTGAGTAAAGATTATTTTATAATCATGTTCATGAGATCCTGAGTTTATTTTGGCAGGTATACTCCCAGATATTTTATCATATCTGTGGCTATTTTAAATGGAGTATTTCTTTCTATATCTTCTTGAAGGACTTTGTTAGTAAGATGTAAAAATGCTGATTATTTATGTGAGTTTACATCCTGCTACTTTGCTAAAATTATTGATAGTTTCAACTGACATTTTTGTTGAATCTGGAACATTAATGTTAAAAGAAAATAAATTTGATAAGTATATATTTATTTGTAATTATTCAATTTTGAAAATAATTGACAAATGCTATAGATTCTTCAGAAGAGCGTAAAAATAAGAGACAATTTTAAAATGACTAGTTTTCTAATGTATTGCCCTTTCCATGTAAAATAAGACCCTTTATTTAATAAACTAACTACACTAAGAACTCCTAAGAAATAAATTAATGCTAAAATTTTCAGGTATCTTCACAGGCCATTTGGAAAAATTTTGTTCAGAAGGGACTTTTTTCTGTTCATTAAATTACACACTTGCTGTCAGCTACATGTACATATATTAAGTCCTAGTTGGGGGTGCCACTACTGGACAGATAAGTAGAAAACTGAAAGAAAATTTTTTTCTCTTTCTCCCAAACTTATTCCCATAAAGGGACTGGTGCCACACATCTCAACCCAAGGTTAGTAGCTCCTTTGATAGAATCAAAGAACATGTTCTTCTCCTGCAACAGTCAACCCAGGACTCTCTTTATACTGGATCCAAATGTCAGACTCTCCTATAGAGGCTAAGTGCATAGAAAGCTTATTAGTGTCAAGTAATTAATCAACTGCTGGTGGATTAGCTAATTTGTTCTATTAAATTGGAAAAGAAAATAAATAAATGATTAGGGGGGGGGAAAAGGAATTTGTGTCAAAGGAAGGCCAGCCTTTGAAATCTGAACCAAAAAAATGTCTTTGGGGGAAAGGGTGAAAAGTCTTTTAAAAATCAAACCACAAGTGATGATACATCTCCATAGAAAACGGTAAAGAAAAAGAGTGTCAGATTCGCTTGTTTCTGAAGTGAGGGGAGCTGTCTCTTCCCTACTAGCAGTTGCCTGGGGCAGGAAAATAGTAGGGGCAGCAAAATGTTAAGTGACTCTTTATAGTGAGAGAGACTATTGACAGTCAGGGGCAGACATTATCCATTTTGCCTCAGGCAGGAAAAACCCTTGAGCCAGCTCTGCTAATGAGAAATAGTTTCTCAAACTACAATCAGCCCAATAACCCTATCTGGAGAATGAAATCTCTTGTGTTCAAAATGTCCCAATATCAAAGTTTTTCAAGAAGCAAATCTTTATAGCTCCTCTAAATAGAATTAAAGCTTAATAGCCTTTCAAAAACAACTATAAAAGTGCCTGTCATAAAGATAGGCATGGTTTTTAAATTGATAGCATCATAGAGTACATTATAAATCTTCTGAGGCGAATCTTTTTTCTGAGAATTCAAAAATCAAG
Source organism: Gracilinanus agilis (assembly GCF_016433145.1). Classification (NCBI taxonomy): domain Eukaryota; kingdom Metazoa; phylum Chordata; class Mammalia; order Didelphimorphia; family Didelphidae; genus Gracilinanus; species Gracilinanus agilis. The sequence goes on along the minus strand of NC_058132.1, from coordinate 231,731,849 downwards.
CCAATTGTGATCTGAAATAGCTATGAGAGTTGATGGATGGAAAGAACTGGGTTGTTGCCCTGCCACTGTGCAGGAAGCTTCTTCAGAGTGTGAGAAAGACAAAAGCATGTTGCATACATGAAAACTTTATGAGTCTGTGAATGTAGAATCTATCTCCATAAGTAGTTGGGAAAAAAAGAAATCTGAAAATTTTCTTATTGCTTCTCTACTCTCTCCCTCCATACCTCATTCTCATAGTAAAATATATTCAATCAAACATTTAATTTTGTGGGGCAAAAACCTTTTATCCCACTCCTATGGGTCCCAATGCTAATATTAAGTGACTGAAAAACTATCCAAAGAAGTAGTCATCTGACATCATCTATTGGTATTACTATTTGCATAGTTCTCTTTTTAAGGCCTCTTTCAGACCTGTTTCTAGTTGCCTGATGGATATTAAACAACTCCCTGTGGATATCTTGCCAATTCTTCCACATCACTATGTCCGAATTTGATTCACTCTCTCTTCTCCAAAACTTGATTCTCCTTATAACTTTTCTGTTTGTGTTAACGTCTCCAGATATTTTTCCCAATTTGTTATCTTTGACACCTTCGATTTCTTCATCCCCTATATATGTTCAGTCAACAAAATCTTCCAATTTAACCGTTATGGTCTCTTTTGTATCACACCCTCTCCTTTCTATTCTGACTACTACTATCCAAATTCAGACTGTCATGATCTCTTGCCCCAACTACTGGAACTGCTAAAAATGTTTCTTGCCTCATGTTTTTCTACTCCAATCCATCCTGTACACACACTCCAAAATGAATAATCATCATTGCAAAAGTCTGTCCATGCCATTCCTCACCTAAAGACCTTGTCAACCTGGAGAAACACAGAACCACTAAAGTAGTCAGCAAAACCAAGTCTTTAATCAGAAAAGAGATAGTGTTCAATATTCAGCCACTAAGTCAAGTGCCTAAAAACCACACAGAGCCAAGGGCTCTGGGACTCTGGGAACAGTATCTCTAAGAGAATTGGGGAGCCAGATGTTTCTCTGAAGAACAATAGAACACAGGGATCTTATCTACCTTTTGAGGAACTGGTGAGAGGGAAGTATGATTGATTAGTTCTACTGTGGCTACTGGGAAATGAAAAGTCCAAGACACAATTATCAGGAAGAGGCTGATGCTTTATAATGGATACAAAATTTATAAGGGTCCAGCCTAGGGCTGGGCTACCTGGGAGAGGTCTCTGATATAATGGGAGAAACTCCTAAGGCAAAAAGGGTACATAACATTTGACTGCTATCTACTCATCCCACCTAAACTGGGATCATTGAGTACTTTAAGGTCTACTGTTCAGTCTGTAAGGGGTGAGTCCAGGACTTCCCTCAGGGTGAGTTCTGAGGGTACAAGGGAAAACTTGGGGTTTCCAAAAACCCAGCTGACAACCTTTTAGAGCTTCACACCTCTTCCAGAATAAAGGTCAAAATTGCATCAAGAGCCTAGATTCTAGACTGATCTTTCACAAGCTGGCACCAAATTATATTTCCAGATTTATCTTATTCAACACACCCCTTAGTTACTCAAAAGCAGAACCAAACCAGATCCTACCAAAAAGCTTTCATACTTCTGATTCAGAGACAGAGCTTCTTGTTGTAAACAAATAACTACTAAATCCAAAGTCACAGTTTACAAGGAAACTATTCTTGCTTTAGCCTGATAGACTTACCAAAGAATATCAATTCTATTCCCCCCTTACAACAAAGTGAATCTATAGAACTCTAACCCTGGGATCTTTTTTTACATTACCATTCTGTCTCCATGCAACCAACAAGTCTCCTGTTTTATATACATAAAACACTTGAAATCATATTTCCAAAGTAACATAGCAAGTGTTAGCTGGAAAAAACACAGAACTATTAAATAGTCCAAAAAAAATCACTCTTTAATTAATGAGAGGTGTTCAGTGCTTTCCTCAAGGCCTCCACACAGAGCTGTGCCTTACACATCCACACAGAGCCCTGAGATTCTGGTTGCTCTGCTCACTAAACCCTGGGAACACCAACCTGGCTAGATTGGACAATTCAGAAGAGCCATTAAAGTTGGGAAGCTTAAATACCTTTTTTTAGGGGAACTGGGGACTGAGGATGAGAGGGTAGCTGATTGGCTTTACAATGGTAACAAAGAAAAATGAGGTGTCTCAGACCGGAATAATAGTGAGGGGTTGATGTTTTCTCAAAAGAGAAAGATCCAGTCAAAGGCTGGGCTACCTAGGTAAAGGATTTTGGTTTAAGGGAAGAAACCATTGGGACAAAAAGAGGTACTTAACACCTGATGGGATTAGCCATCCCCACTTAAACTACTTTTAAGGTCTATTGTTAGTCTGAGACTCCTGGAGTTGGACTTTCTCTCAAGTGGCAAGGTCAAACCTGAGGCTTTCACCTTCAAGCTAACTAAACTGGGGGAGGGAGGGTCATCAGATCTCACTAGGCTACAAATTTGGGGGTCTCTAGATTCCACGCTGACACAAGTATTAATTAAAAGAAAACAAACTAAATAGGAAAGCATGAAGGAAGCACCACATAAAGAAGTTGTAAGGCAGGACCAAGCCCATCTTATCTGGTGGCAGAAATTAATCTTGTAGAAATGGAAATGGTGATATCTTTTATGGTGTCTCCACAGTGCAAAGGGTAAAATCAGTGTCATTTGAGAAAATGATATTGAATTCTAAAACTTGAGATAAGACTTTTTTGCTCCCTTTGACTTATTGTTCAGCACTCCGTATCCTTCCTGTTCTCTACCTTACAATTCCTCCATTTCTCTTTTAAGATGATTTTTAGCTTTAGATTCTATAGGAGAGAAGAAAGGAAAAACTAGAAATTTGCCACTCTCATATAAATTCCTATGCCTTGTTAAAGGAATTAAAACTAAGGACTAGCCAACTTAAAGAACTAAAATGTAAGGAGGCACTTAGCTCCCAAAACAATTGGTTTAAATTTTCCCTTAGTGTTTAATAGATTATCCACATCCTTACATATGTTAAGATTTTCTTTTGTCACGATTCTATGGCTGGAATAGCTGAATAATGCATGGCCCATTAAAGTGGTTCTTCAGAAAGAACCCTGCACATTTTCATTTCTATAGATTTGCATTACCTCAGCATGTAATAGGGCAATTCTACTTTAACCTACAATACACAGGCTTTAGATTATCCCATGTATCATTCAGACATTTTAATATGGATCCTGATTTTCATTTCTAAACAATATTGGCTAAAGTTCCTATCAAAATCCCTTCTGTCTAAGGCAGCAGCAGACAGAGGACATGCCAGTTTTCATTCTGATACCATATAGTATGATGAAGATAAAAGGGAAGCCTAGTCTAAAACCATAAACTGAAATGAAGTTTTCTTTTTATGCCCAGATATTACTTTTACTAAAGAACAGTACTTCTTCCTGGAATTCCTTTCACATTTTATTCATTCCCTCCAATCAAGCCATTTCCTAAGAAAATATACTCTACTTGCCCTACTCAGTTCCCCAACAATGAAGGAAATAATCAGTTTATAATCATAATTTGCATAATTTCCTCTTCGATGATGTTTTCTTGAAGGCTAGAAATCTGATTCTAAGGTTAAATTGCTGCCTACATCTGTACACTGTCAGTGAAAGTTACCTTAGATAAATGAGATAACATACTATTTCTCTACAAGCTGCTGTTTCCATTCAACAGTAAGTGATAAAGAATGTTTCTGTCACACTAAGGCAGCAGAAATCTGCAAATCAGTTGACCTTGTCACTGAATCCAGGTACCTCCGAGATCCCTTTCCAAAGTCAATTTCAACATTTTGGCAGAAAGATGATATCTCTCCGTATTTTATCTATAATACACTTCATTGTTTCATTTTTCACAATACTTAAAAAATATATCTTTACTTCATTTTTATTTATCTAAATTAAATTCTGAATATTAATCTTTTTTGAGCCTCGGAACACGTGGGAAATTTGTTTTTTTAATTTTAATTTTTCCTCCACTCCCCCAACATCAAACTTATGTATTCTTTCTCTTTTTCCAAAAGCTTATGTAGCATACATAGGCTCTGGGTTCACTCTCTCAAACCTACTTAGCACTGGAGAATTAGGTCCCAAGAGTTCACCTATTTTTTTCTCCCCTCAGGCTTCTAAAGGATCTTGAAGGATTTGGGGTTTCTTTATCTAATACTATGACTCTCAAACTCCAATGTGGTGAATTACCCCCAATATCAATGAACAATTACTATCCAAAAAAATCCCTGATTACCGCCTCAATATCAACTGACCAGTTATCTCATCAATAGATACTATTGATAATAACAATTAACTTTTACAAAGAGACATTTATTGAGACCTGGAAAGACCCAAAGTGGAAAAAAAAAACAAAACAAAACAAAAACTCTGAGAATACTACTCTCCTCAACACTCTCGGTCTCTGTAGAGAGGGGGTTCAGACTTAAAGTTCTACAAACATTTCTTCCACCAAATTCACTAGTGAGTGTTGCACAGCCAAGGGATGAATTGCTCCCCTTGACCGAAGGACAGCTTGTCTCAACTACCAAATTGATTTCCTATTGGAATAGGCCAGGTTGTTCCTCAAGGCTGGCTCTTTCTTAGATTCAGGAATCAGACTTAGTAATATTGATTCCCATCACGTACCTTTTCTGAACTTTTGAAGATAATATGGTCATAGCCCTATTTGCCTGTTCTATCTCCTATACTCTTTTACCTAAGATCAAGGAAAGAATAAACACAAAAGAAAGGAAAGAAACAAAGGTGGCCTTGAGTTCACAGCCACTTGGCAGCCCAAATCTGGAGATAAGGACCAGAGAGCTCTACCCCAGGAAGCAACCCAAAGCCTCCTTTCTACTCACTCGAAAGCTGTGGGAAAATAAAAACTCTTGTCTTTCATGTCCTTTTTATGCATACTTAGATCAAACTCAGTAGCCAATTAGAAGGCTTTTTCTTCATTACAGAGTACATGAAACAGTCATAGAATAGTCATATATTCTCAATCAGGGCAAGACCCCTCCACTATACACAAACATATTTCCAGAAACAGACCTGCATGTGGATGTTCAGTAGGTATAAAACACTGAACTGGGCCCATATTAAAAATAATTAACTTGGGATTAAACCATTTCAGTTCTTCAGTTCTGAAATACTAATATAGCTAAGAACTTTCATTTCAAGTTTAAACATTAGAAAGAAGACTAATCTTTCTGGAAGATTCTGGGACCTAGCTCTATTATAAAACTCTATTGATCCCCATGTAGATAATATGGGCCCTTCTTCTGGCTTTCTCTAAGTGACATTTAATACTTTGCTCTCTCTGTAAATGCCACAGGCACAACTTCTAATCTGATGCAGCCCTAGGAAGTAGGAAATAGATGGGGCAGCAGTTGTAGTAGGCAAGTGGTCAGGGGAAGGCGGTATGCCCAAAGAGGTCCCGCTGTCACTGCCACCAAATCCTTCTTTAGTAATTCTATTTATTTCTCTTTTTCTTTTGTTGTCCTCTGGAGGCTTTCCAATCTCATTATTTCTGGACTAAAGGTGAAAGCAGTTTTACAGTTCATTCAACAAGAAGAGAAAGATATAAGGTAGAGAAAGAAAGAAAGAAAAAGATGTGAAGGAGAGGGGAAAAATTAAAAGGTATGAGGGATAGTGAGAGGGAGTGAGGAGAAAGGAAAGAACACTTTGAGTTTGTTAGAATTGGCTTAGAGAAAGAACCAGGAAGGGTTCAAAAGTTAATTCTATATATCAGTCAGTCATATTACATGGGTTCAGAGTACCCTTCCCCAAAGGTCAGAGAAGCTTTGCCTTAGACCTGCCTTGAAGATGGAGATTAAAGTTTATGATTTTCTGAATCTCCCTTTGCTGTCTACAGTAAAGACAGGGCTATTTATGTGCATATTAGATTCTATCACCTAAGGGGCTTGTTTACTTTACTAGCTTCTGGAAGAGTGATAGAGGAACAGCATGTTGGATGCACCACAGTAAGCACCCAAGGCCTTGGCATCTTATGTTTGCTTTTTTTTTTTTTTTTTAATCTAGTAGCTAAAATGTATTCTAGGGCTAGAAGGACTGGCTGGGGTGGAAAATATGGCAAAAAGAGAAAATGAATGGCAGGAGCTACTTGAAAGAAGAGAAAGATGCTAAGTAATGAAATAGGGGGAAAGAGGGTGCCTGTTTAGGTACAAGTGCCCTCAAGATCACAGAGTAGAAAGAAGAAAGGGAAACAATTAAACACAGACTCCTGCCGGTACACCCAGAATCTGATGGGTTAAAGGTAGGACCTGGGGTTACATGTCAATGGGGCTGAGACAGTGTTAACACTTTTTATATTTCACAGTCGAGATATTTTATCTTTGTGATTTTGTAGGAATACAATAGCAAAAGACAATTCTAACACTGACTGTCATGTTCACTGCTCATGAGAGAGAGCAGTGATTTTTATCCAACTCACTTATTTGTATCAGTTTGACATTCTGCTCTCTAAAATCTGACCAAAAGGAGTTTGAGAAGTAGCTAAAGTCACAGTCAGTCCTTCTTTGGGAACTCTGCCAGGCAGTAATAACCAGACTACAAAATGGATGGCATTTTAAAAAAACTAATAAATAACAACTTTTCTACTACTAGAAAAAATATTGTGAAAGTTTCTTAATAATGAACTTCATCACCAAGTAAAACTGCCTTATCCCTGTCAGTAGCAATGCTGGCATCCCTGATGGGTAACTTACATTTAACTGGCAACATTCTGGGCTACTTATATTAACGGCAACAGTCTGAACAGCTTGAATTTCAATAAAATGTGCATTAAATGACTGAGTTAATTTAACCTCATTAATCCTCAACCCAACAGAACCATTTGAAGCCTTCCCAGAGGCATGTGCATCATCTATAATATAAACATACCCCTGTAGGAAAATGGCACCCAAAATGTGCCACGGCACAAACTCCCAAGTTGTTACTGAGGGGCAAATAGCTATGTAATTGCCACAGCCTAAATAGAGCTGCTCTCCATGGTTCACTCATCTTCTTGAGTTCTGGTAACAGTGAAAAGAGTTCTCTAATATGGGGTTCCTCACAGAACTCTGAAAACTTTTGTTCTGCCTATTGAAATAGACTCCCATTCATCAAAGAGCTTGATTTTATTGTCAAATGTTCTACCTTGAACTGCTGTCCTTTTTTGCTTAATAATGGAGACATATGTGTTACAAGTTTAAGACAGTAGAGCTTAATACCATCAAACTAGAATCTAAGCCAACAATTCAACACATATGCCTCCTGTACCTTCCACAATTTAATTACTAAAGCAGTGACAACATTTAACTGAGCACCATCCAAAGAGAGCTGAAATTACAATTTGAGTACTAGAAGTTCAAATGCAAACTTTTGCATTATTTAAATATTTTGGTGAGATACCTTTCCTTGAATTTAAAAGGTCTTCTACAGTGATTTCTGAGTTCTGGACTTGACCATTTTCAGAATGGGTTTTGGTACCTTCTAGACATAATGATTTGATAGTGATAGATAGAAGTATAGTTGCCAGTGTTAGATTTGCTGTCAGGAAGTCTTGGGCTCAAATTCTGCCTCTGTCAGTTAGTAACTGGCCATGAGCTAATCACTTACCTCGAGGTCTCAAGCAACTTTTCTAAGACTATCTACAAAGTTATAGTTTATAATCTGGTTATCTCTAAAATGTAAATTTCTTTGTTCTGAATTTAATGCCCTAGAAAATGGTTTTCCTTTCTTCAGTCCCTTGCTTCATATAATTCATCTTCTATTCACATGGTTCTCTAGCCAAGAAAATAATAGATCTAATGTGAACTCCTTTATACTCCTTTTCACAAGGATCTGTTATTTCACTGCACGGGTCACATGACTAGTATATGGCAGAAGTAAGACTTGAACCCCAGGCCTTCCTGGACCTGAAAGTGACTCTCTGACAACTATATAATGAAAATAATGGATAAAGCACCAGGAAACCTAGTTTCTAGTCTTATTCTATTGCTTTCAACTTATATGACCTCGAACAAGTCATGGGGTCCTTGCTGGTCAGTGTTCCCATCTAAGATTTTCAACTACTTTGATAAATCTATGATCACATCAACATAGGTACTTCCTACTTTTGTTTTTACAGATTTTATACAATTTTTTACTCATTTGTGAGTTTTTATTCTGTGATAATGAGAATAAATCTACCCTGCCCATCTTTAGATTTAATCACCAAAGGCGAAAACATCTCCATTTAACTCACAAGATGGGTAGTCTGTAACCCACGTGTGCTAGAGTAACAAATCAGAATTTACTAACTGCCTTGAGGGCAGTCCTAAGAAAAGTGTCTGTTGTGATTGGACATGTAAACTAAGAGGAGGCCATAGGAAGTGCCGCAAAAGAGATCCCTTTAAAAAGAGACCTCAGTGAGCTGGGCCCTCTCTTCTGGTTTGTGAATGGGACCTAAAGGAGCTTTTCTGGTTGGTGATCAGGACTTGAATGATCTCTAAAGCTGGTGAGACTGTTCTTAAATCTTTCCTTTGGATTTCCACATGGTGAGTGTAAAGTCTGAATCTTTCTGAACTTCTCTTAAGGAACTTCCCTTTCAAAGAGACTCTGTGACAAGCTTTTGCTTCATTCGCCTCCAGGCCTCTGGCCCTCTGAGTTTCCAGCCTTGGGATCAAGGTCAGATTTCCCTCAGGGGAGGGTTAATTTAGATCTACCTGGATTAAACTAGGGGATCAGAGCAAATTACCTACTATGTTAGATTACTTATACTATCTTATCCTCTCTCTTCTTTCCTTATTTCTACTTCTTCTTCTCATTTGTAAATAAATTTTCCATAAAAGGCATTTTCACTTGAGATTATTCTTTAACTGGGGACTGATAATTGTTCAATCCCCGGCAAGCAACCTTTTAATATTTACCCAGTCAAAACCCCTTTTACCCATTGCAATTCTGTGTAACACTTATCCATGGCTCTCTATAAAGCTCCACAAGGAAACCATACAAAGGATCTATCTAATATCTAATCTTTGGATATTGTATGACTACCACTAAAGAAATGGCTTGTGTGCGCATCCTTCTGTCTTACTGTAACCATCTTTTCTAGTTGTATACTTGGCTAATATCTTTTATAACACTTTCCTTATATACTTCTTCATTGCTAATTGTCACAGACAATTAATTGCTACATGCATTGTCTTTAGGGTAAATTATCTCTAAAGTGGGAATAATATGTCTTCCTGCCTCACAGAGTTGTAATGGTAATCAAAGAAGATAATCTTTATGAAAGTGCTTTAAAATGTTGTACAAATGCATCTTCTTATCTTTTGGTAAATTATTATAATTATCTCTTAAAGAAATAGGGAAAGAAAGTAATAAGTACTATGGAAAAATAATGACTGGTTCTATCCAAAAGAATTCCACAGATCTTTGAGAGAGCTCTTCAGTTGCATAGATGATCACCAAGAATTATAATAAAATATGCATATTGCAAGAGATGTCATGTCTGAAAAAAAAAAAGGTTCCTTTTCTTTAGGAATGTTTTTGTTTAATCATTTCAGTCTCTTCATGACCCCAGTGTGTTTTTTTTTTTTTTTTTTTTTTTTTTTTTTTTTTTTATTTTAAACCCTTAACTTCTGTGTATTGACTTTATAGGTGGAAGATTGGTAAGGGTAGGCAATGGGGGTCAAGTGACTTGCCCAGGGTCACACAGCTGGGAAGTGGCTGAGGCCAGATTTGAACCTAGGACCTCCCGTCTCTAGGCCTGGCTCTCAATCCACTGAGCTACCCAGCTGCCCCCAGTGTGTTTTTTCTTGACAAAGACACTGGACTGGTTTGCTCTTTCCTTCTCCAGCTCATTTTATAGATTGGAGGGAGCCAAACAGGATTAAATGATTTGTCTCAGGTTACATAATTAGTGTCTGAGAACAATTCTGAACTTAAAAAGACAAGTCTTTCTAATTCCAAGTACAGGGTTCTCTATCCATTGTCACCTACCTGCACCCTTAACTAGGAATATTCCTAGGTAAATTAGTCACAAATAAAATAAAATCATAATAATGCACCCATAAAATTGAAGAGATAAATAAAAATCAGGAAGAAACTGGTAAATTCAATCACTGCTTATGGAATTACAAACTTATACAATGTTTTTTGGAAAGTATTCTAACAGGAAAAGGAATAGGAAGTCCTAAATATGTTAAGTTGGATATCCTCCAGAGAATTTCAAGAATCAAACATGTATAAGAGTCAAAATTAGAAGAAATTACCAAAATAATCATAACCTAATAATTTCATTGTTGGGAATACACCCATAGCATATTATTTTAAATCTTTTATCTTTATCTTTTTTATTTTAATAACAAATTTCCACATAAGTTTTCCAAAGTTATATGATTTTCATGTTGTCTCTCTCCTTCCTTCCTTCTCCCCCTCCCAGAGTTGGCATATTATTTTAAAAGGGAGGGCAAATTTTTCTGTTTGAAGATTATTAGAAATGCATTTTTGTAAATTCCAAAAAAAAGTCTAAAAGAGATATAAACATCCAACAAACCTTTGAAGTAGGAAGGCATCATAATTCCCATTTTATATATGATGCACTCAAAAGATAATGAATGTGGTCATGAATTGGACACGGCACATTAGCAATGAAGAAATACACAAGAGGAGAAGCATAAGTGGATAAATAAATTGTGGTACATTAATATAATAGAATATTATAGTATAATTAATTCCAACAAGTATGAGGGAGAGATACTAAAAAATACTGGAAAGAATTTTAAGAAATAATGCAAAATGAAAAAACCCTATAAGAATAGAGGATGCTATGATCATATGAAATAAAACTGGGCAGTGAATCTTTATCTTTTGGGGACTTAGGGTAAATAAATAACATTATGATACTTTATATATTAAAGTTAATTTATATGTAAATAGTTCTTAAGCAGATTCAATAGTCCAGATTGGTGTTTAGTGTTTTTTAATAAAAATTTATTTAAAAAAAATAAGACAATTGGTTTGTGTTCTTTTAATGAGAAACTTGGTTAAAATAGAGTTGATGTCTCCTAATGTCAGCTTTTAAAAGACTCTTAAATCAACACAAAGGTTTCAGCTCATTACGAATCTTGTCCTCTTCTACCAAATCAGTACATTAAATTTATAAGCTGGAAAAAGTAACCTGGGTAAATTACCTCACTTCATTATTTTTAAGACGTGCTTTACAGGACTCTATTTTCCCAACTGGTAACCGAGCATGTTTATGATACATAGTTAAAAATGGAAACTAGATAATAACTTTATTGTCCCAGCTCGTTGGTTGATGTGACATTTGCCAGATTATAAAATTCTGGCTTTCCCTCCTTTTTTTCTTATCACTAAGTACAACATGTATTCAATAAGTAAAGATCTGGTTTAGTTGCTCTATATCTTCAGCCTCAGTGGAACAGAAAATAGACCCCAAACTCTAGAAGGCTACTTCATGGTCTCACAACTATCTCTAACCAAAAACATAAGCACTTAATTCAGAGAAGAGTCCTCCACAGAAAGGAAAAATTCCTTAACATGTGTGAAACCATCTTACCAATGCAACTGAAATGGGAATTCAAATATATTCTTGCTATACTGGTCCCAGTAGTTCTCTGACCAGTTAAAGTTTCTACTGGTGAAAAATTAAAGTAGTTATGATGTCTTGTGCTGCCATATTCTGAAAAAGTGATCTCCCTCTGATAAAACAAGCTTCTTTAAAATATCTGAGACCAGCATAATTCAATTCTATTCTGGGCTGACAGTTTGATTTTAAATTACTCTCCAACAAAATACAATTTTAGACCAAGAAACAATTTATGAAAAGAACATAAATCAGAAGTGATAAAATCAGTAATAAATATTGCGAATGAAGGATTCCAGCAAAGATAAGCCACCCTTTAAAGAAGCCTGAAGAATTTACATTTCCAAACTATAGTGCATGCCATCTTTTAAATCACTTTCAGGGTGTGCAAAAACATGAATAAATACATACCTGCTGGCACAGCAAGAATGTATCTCTTGATAATCACTTACATTTGAGTATAAACATGTAAGATTTTTTAAAACTTGCTTCCCCTTTTAAAAAAATAAACAACTTCCCTCTATGCAATATTTATACAGTGAAGCGAGACTTCAAGCTATTCTTAGGAATATCCCAAATGTAATGTCTGCTATTTTCGGTTGGTGACCTTTGCTAGCAACGGAAAATAAATGACTTTTCCTGGATAACAATAAAAAACTTATACACTATTAAACCAAAGTAATGCTCCCATGCTGAGGCAGAGAAGCAAAAATGGCCACCTAGCAATATTTCCAGATGTACTATCAGGGCCACTAATTTGTTTCTCACATCTGTTTTATTGCCACAACATCCTTCCCTTTAGACTGTGTGATATTCTGAAATGAATACATATTCCTCTGCATACTGTAACATTCTTAACACCTGGCCCTTCCACATAAGCCAACTCCAAAGATTCTTGCACACTACTATCAGAATATTGTTACAGAAAGGGTAAAATCAAAATAAATTATTCCATTTTTAATATCTCAGACATAAATATCACCATTTTTGTCCAGATCTGTGTTCCATTAATATAAAGAGCTTCCTGGTGAGAAAACCTAATAGGTGAGCAATTCTTCTTCAACTTACAGTCTTTGAGAGTTGCCTGGGTCACAGAGAAGTTAATCACTTTACCCAGGGACACCCGGTCAGTATCTGTAAGAATCAGGGCTTGGATACACATTTTCTGGCATCAAGCTTTGCTCTTGTTCTGCCATATAAATATGAGATAATTTTACTTAGCCTAGAAATGTTTGGATTCCCATGTTAGGTAGGAGAGTCCTATTTGGGGACTATTAGGCCTAAAAATAGCAATGCTTTCTATTATCATAAATTCTATCAAATACTAGCATGACTGTAAAATATTGAAGTCCATATTAGTTACCTAAATATTTTTTCTGTGCCAATCTATATTTATGATTTTGGACTTGAAGTCAGCAAGATCTGAGTTTGAATTGCACCTCCAAAACTTACTGTGTGACCACATAAATTTCAGTTTCTTCAGCAAGAAAATGGGAATAATATCATAACTGGTTTTATTTTTATTTTTTTTTAATTTTTTAAAATTTAAATCCTTACCTTCCTTCTTGGAGTCAAGAGTTGTAAGGGGTAGGCCAGGGGTTGGCAACATATGGCTCTCGAACCATATCTGGCTCCACCTCCCGACCAACCTGCCAGTCCTAGCAGAGCCTCAGGATGTGCCCCAGGGGGCCCTTCAGCCCCCACCCCATATTCCAGCACCTTCCGCCTCCATCTTCCTCCTTCCGCAGGCATTTATGGCTCTCACGGCCAAAAAGGTTGCAAGCCTTTGGGTTAGGCAATGGGGCTTAAGTGACTTGCCCAGGGTCACACAGCTGAGAAGTGTCTGAGGTCAGATTTGAACCTAGGACCTCCTGTCTCTAGGCCTGGCTCTCAATCTACTGAGCTACCCAGCTGCCCCCCATAACTGTTTTTATAAGGTTACTATGCAGCTCAAAGTAGATAAATGTTAAGCACTTGAAAAATCTAGAAATGACAAGGAAGTTCTAGTTATTATTATAAAACACTTTAAAAACCTTAAAATGTCATATAAATATTACTGATCAGAAATAATCAAGATATTGTTTAAAACAAAATATTACTACTCATAGCATAATATCAAATGACATGATCTTAAAAATTATACAAACAGCTTTCCTTTGCAAGACTGCTTCCATGCCAGAGAAATTTACCCTACATCTTCTCTGTGATGGAAGTCACTTGAAGGTCAAGGACCCAAGGCTTTCCAGGTTAAGGAGGGCAACCACCCTTGCACTGGACTCTGTGAAAATCAATTTTCAGGTTGATTGGCAAGGAAGTTCTTTAGCTTTGTCTTTCTGGAAAGAAAAAGTAGCCATTTCCCCAAAAGCAATTAGTTTTCCGTTAGTCAAAAAGCTAACTATTTAACCATATACAACTGTGTAAAGTACTATAGGAATCAAAGATTAATGGCATTTTATAAGAAACCTCAGGGCTTTAGACCATTACTTCAATTCAATTGAACAAGCATTTACTGAGGCCCCAGCAGGGCATAAAGTAGATGTAGTGCTGGGCTTCGAGTCTTGGTTTGAGTGCTGCTTCAGATACTAACTCAATGGGTAAGCCTAGGAAAGATACTACTTGTGTTTCTGAAAAAAAAAAAAAAAAGGATAGAAACAAAGATGAAAGAAAGAAAGAAAGAAAGAAAGAAAGAAAGAAAGAAAGAAAGAAAGAAAGAAAGAAAGAAAGAAAGAAAGAAAGAAAGAAAGAAAGAAAGGAAAGGGGAAGGAGGGAGGGAGGGAGGGAGGAAGAAAGAAAGGAAGGAGGGAGGAAGGAAGAGCATTGATATTATATAGCACAGTCAAGCAGTATAAATTTCCACAATGCCTCCTCTAAAAATGCATTAATTATTCATTATGCAAGCCCATCATTTCTGTCATATGGTGAGCAGTATAATCTTTATCATTCATGGAATCACAGTTGATCATTCAGTAGATCAGAGTTCTTAAGTCCTCCAAAAAAATTTCCTCTAAAATATTGCTGCCTCCAGCACATCTGTGGTAGATGGACCCTCCACTGCATATAATCCAAACTACACCAGAAAAGAATATCCCACTATTGCATAGTAAGAAATGGTTATCTAACCTTTATATGAATACTTCCAGAGAAAGGAAACTCATTCTTCGCCACGGTTATCTATTCTACTTTGAGACAGCAATGTTAGAAAGGTGTTGTCTTCCTGTGACATTCGGTCTAAATTTGTCTCCTTGAAAGTTCTATCCATCACTCCTAGTTATTCCCTTTTGGAATAAACAGAGCATGCCTTTACCTGGGGGAAGGGATAAAAAGGAGAGAGAAAAGTGGCATTTTATGCATAGACGACTACTATAATACAAAACCTATACGTTGAGGGAGGTTGAGAACTAAAAGAACATCAAAGGAGATCCAAGAAATATAAAACTTTGCAGCCTCATACTATTGTATCTAGACCCCATTCTTTGAAATGGGGATTTTTAGGGAGAAAACAATTAAAGGAAGAGGTTCAGAGAGGCTTCAAAGCCACTGTCCTTCTGCCAGAGAATCAGGGGTTTGGTCCTTTACATAACTCATTCTTAAAACCAAACTGTCATAAAATCCTTTTCCCAACTATGACCACAGGGGAAGCTAAGTGAGACAACCAAACGTCAATAATACGCTTCTAAGAGGTCAGAGAAATTAAATTTTAAAAGTCAGGCTAGTTATTTCTCCAACAGCATTTAGTTTTCAGGCTATTACTTACTTCCAGCTTCCACAATGAGTCGATCAGATTGAGTCCCATATGGTAGATTTGCAAACTGGTTCCACACTACCCCATATATGGTTTAATTGGAATGGCCAATGGGAAGGGGGGAAAGATTGTTTTTTGGTTATTCACTTTATTATGCAAAACTTCACAGTCCTTTGCTTCCACAGCCTCCCTCACAGCATTCTTTCATTTCACATCAATCCCAGGCTGCAGCCCTGACCACTTTCTATTGGGCCTTGGACCTGGGTCAGGAAGCAGATGGAGAAGCCATCTCAGAACCAGAATCCCGACTGGTTTAGAGCCCTACTGCTATGTCATACAAGTGGAGACAAGTCACCGACATTAACGTCTCTCCCCAGAAAGCCGACACCGCCCCAAGCCCAAGCAGGGGACAAAAGCAAGGGGAAGCACTCAAGAAAGATTCCTTTTTTTAAAAAAATAATTTTATTTATTTATTTAGACTATTTTTCCATGGTTACATGATTCATGATTTTTCCCACTCTTCTTCCCTCCCCCCTCCTGGAGCTGACAAGCAATTCCACTGGGTTATACATGTATCATTGTTCAAAACCTATTTCCATGTTATTCATATTTGCATTAGAGCGATCTTTTAATGCCAAAATTCCCAATCACATCTCCATTGAACCACACGATTCATCATATATGTTTTTCTTCTGCACAGAACAGATTCCTTTCACTGGTGCTGGGCGCAGAGCTGGGATGGAGCAGTCTCATCCATAGGCAGGAGAAAGCAAGGAAGGTCCAGTCACTGAACAAATAAGCCAGGCTTTCCTCTTCTCTCTACTCTGCTCTCCAGGCTGAGTTGACTCTAACCATAGTCCCCACGTTCTTGTCACTTATCCCGATGGTTGGAAAGAAAGTCTCTTATTTCATCCTGCTCAAGAACGTGACTGTCCAAATAGTCTTCCTACCACAATATTTGACCAGGGATTTCAAGACTTTGAAGGAAATAAAGAGACAGAGCTTACAGAATAGATCTCTGATTTTCTGGGGTTAGGGAACTTTCAGGTGATGAAATTCCAAACCTGATGCATTTTTTTTTATGTTTTTAAATTTTATTTTTTAGAAAAAATTTCCATGGTTACATGGTTCATGTTCTTACTTTCCCCTTCACCCCCCCTTTACCACCACCCCCATAGCCGACATGCATTTCCACTGAGAACCTGATGCATTTTTGCTGCAACTTACAGTTTTAGAAAATTTCCTAGAGCACTGAGAGCCTTTATCATTTGCCTAGGTCACATAGCCAATATGTTAGGACAGGGACTTTAATCCCAGCTCTTCCTGGCTAAAAGGCTACCTCTCTACTCACTAATGTAATATTGAAAAATTAATATTATACCAAATATAATATACTAAATGTAATATTTAGAAATTGGTTTGGGGGGGCAACTGAGTGGCTCAGTGGATTGAGAGTCAGGCCTAGAGATGGGATGCCCTAGGTTCAAATCTGGCCTCAGAAACTTCCTAGCTGTGTGATCTTGGGCAAGTCACTTAACCCCCATTGCATAACCCTTACCACTCTTCTACCACACAGTATTGACTCCAAGACGGAAGGAAAGGATTGAGAGAGAGAGAGAGAGAGAGAGAGAGAGAGAGAGAGAGATTTCTACCCCCCCTCCCCCCAAAATGGTTTGGAAATGTATTGTCAAAAAAAGTTATTGTGGTCGCCATTTATAAAAATAATTAACCCTTGAGTCACGAGGATGAGAGTAGCTTTTAAAAATTTAATTTTAATATATAAGAAAGAAAGAATGAGGGAAGGAAATAGAAAAGTATTTCCTAGCCTGTTACCCTAATCTTACTAGCCCACATGGGTGTCTTCTGTTCAAGTCACCAATGCTGGATCACAGAAAAGCTCCAAGCCAAAATTCTCCAGAGAAAAGGCATTTTTATAGTCCTTCTCCATATCATGTCCTTTTCCCGTGTGTTGGTCTAACACATTTTAGGAACCAATCAAAGTCTCTCTCTTTGGAGCATTCCAGCTGAGCCAATGGGCTGATGTGAATGAACAGAAAGTTCACAATCCTAGGAGGAAGGGGTTCCCTTCACACACTATGCAATACTTCCCCTCTTTAGATGGGAAGCAAAAAAAAAAATTTTTGGAAATTTATTTAGGGGAGGAAAAAGGGATGAAACTATGATTTCATTGATTTGAGGAACTCCCTGGGAAGAAATTTGCTCTAATCAACTCATCTGCAATTAATAGTCTGTGAGAATTGGTGGGTTAAGAGGCTATGTGATTTCTGAAGCCAACTTTCTATTTACTATATTAAACTATATCTGAAATAATATTTATCAAATTATCCTGAGACTGTATCCTATAATAGAAAATTATCCTACTAACAAGCAATTTCAGGATTAGAGGGAATCTATTGGTCAAACTGAGAGGCAGTATGGAAACAAAGAAGACCTGAGATCAGGTCCTGCCTCTAACACACATTAACTACAAATTCCTTGAGCAAGTCACCTACGCTCTCATTAACTCAAGTGCACATAGGCAATAACAAAGAGTATCCTCACTGAGAATTCTCTACAGCAATAAAATCACAGGAACAGAAAAAAAAGTGTTCCACAATTTAATAGCACCCTACCATTCTAAGATTATCTCAGCTGTTTCCTTTTAGTATTTTTTTCTTAAAGCAAGACTTCTTACTGTCCCACAAAATAACTGGACTTTTGCTCAAGATTTCTTTTGAATTTTCTCAGGCTGCTCTCTTTGCTTGGAATGCCTTCCCTCTATGTTTCTGGAATTTGCACCAGTCTTTTAAAGGCCAAATCAGATGATAAATTCTCCAGAAAGATTTCCCTGATCAATAATGACCTTTCTCTTTTCATCTTTACCTTGTATCTTATTTTGTAATTGCCTAATGCACTTTTTCCATATCATTGTTAATCTCTGTCTGGTGTCTTATGATAAGCTTCTTGAGAACAGGAATTTGACTTATCTAAACTGTTGAAATGGATCTTTAGATCCATACCTTAGTACTCTAAACCCAGTCAGTGGGAAATTTAATATATATATATTCTTCATTATTGTATGATGATTCACCAAAACCGTATTCTTTCCTACTTTTCAAAAAAAATTAATAATGGTGTTGTAATGAGATCTTGTATTATTAAAACAATAACTTTTATTTAAAATGGTATAGTATATTCCTAGCATACTAAGAAACATAATTATAAATGATTAAAATAAAATTAAATCTGTCAAAATAAACAAATTAAATCTTCTAGGTCAATGCCTAAATTTTTTATAAGGCATTGTATTTACTCATTAATTTATAGCATTTATTTATTTTTTTTAAATTTAAACATTTATTAATAATCATTTTTAACATGGTTACATGATTCATGCTCCTACTTTCCCCTTCACCCCCCGCACTCCCCCCACCCATGGCCGACGCACATTTCCACTGGTTTTGTCATGTGTCCTTGATCAAGACCTATTTCCAAATTGTTGGTGGTTGCATTGGTGTGGTAGTTTCGAGTCCACATCCCCAATCATGTCCACCCCGACCCATGCGTTCAAGCAGTTGTTTTTCTTATATGTTTCCTCTCCTGCAGTCCTTCCTCTGAATGTGGGTAGCATCTTTACCATAAATCCCTCAGAGCTGTCCTGGGTCATTGCATTGCTGCTGGTACAGAGGTCCATTACATTTGATTTTACCACAGTATGTCAGTCTCTGTGTACAATGTTCTTCTGGCTCTGCTCCTTTCGCTCTGCATCAGTTCCTGGAGGTCTCTCCAGTTCGCCTGGAACTCCTCCAGTTTATTATTCCTTTTAGCACAATAGTATTCCATCACCTGCATATACCACAGTTTGTTCAGCCATTCCCCAACTGAAGGACATACCTTCCTTTTCCAGTTCTTTGCCACCACAAAAAGTACAGCTATTAATATTTTCGTACAAGTCTGTTTATCTATGATCTCTTTGGGGTACAAACCCAGCAATGGTATGGCTGGTTCAAAGGGCAGGCATTCTTTTATAGCCCTTTGAGCATGACTCCAAATTGCCAGCCAGAATGGTTGGATCAGTTCACAACTCCATCAGCAATGCATTAATGTCCCAATTTTGCCACATCCCCTCCAACATTCATTACTCTCCCCTTCTTTCATTTTAGCCAGTCTGCTAGGTGTGAGGTGATACCTCAGAGTTGTTTTGATTTGCATTTCTCTGATTATTAGAGATTTGGAACACTTTCTCATGTACTTATTGATACTTTTGATTTCTTTACCTGAAAATTGAATTTATAGCATTTATGTAATCAACCAAGGTTTCAAGGACAGTCTTTTGAAAAAGTGAGATTCCAATCTCTTACTCTATTACTATACATTCGATATACATTACTTATAATGTTAATGTTCATTACTTACAAATTTAAGGGCCTTTACTGATTTTTACTATAAAGAAGTAGCATGACGCAGTGGCAATAGCATTGAAATAGAGCTCAGATCCATGATTTATTTTAATTTTTTAATTTTAAATGTATTTTAAATGAGCAAAAGTCATATTCCCTCTGACCATCAGTTTCCTTCTTTGTAAGATAAAAATTGCAGTATGTCTACTGCCTACCTCACAGAGCTGGTGAAAGGAAAGAACTTTGTAAACTGAAAAGCATTGTACCTGGGAAAATAGAAATAGCTTTAGACTGAGAGAGGCAGAGGACTTGGATTTGAATCTTGGCTCCTCTGTATGATCTCTGTTTAACACAGTGATGGGCAACCTTTTGAGCTTGGTGTGTCTAAATTCACCAAAAAACTGAGCATAACTCAAGTTGTGTGTCACTTTGAGAAAAAAACCATAATTTCACAATATTTATAGTTTAAATAACAAAAATGTATAATTATAATATATAACTGTATCTAATAAACCAAAATAGGTAAATTAATGTAGGTAGAATTGTCATCTATAGTGCACAGAGTGTCTACACTACATTACAGCAAATATTTCATCCTCAGCATGAGGACCCATACTTCTCAGTATACGGCCACATGCAGCCGCATGTCATTGAAAATGGCTATGCATGTCAGTGCTGACACATATGTCGTAGGTTTGCCATCACTGGTTTAACAAGTAATTTTATCTCTGAGCATCATTTTCCTCATCTGTCAAAAGATAAGACTGAACAAAATCACCTCCAAAGTCCCTTCAAGTTCTAAAGCTCTGTTCCGATGAATATATTATCTAGCCAATCCCATTTTCTTCAGCATATTGTTTCCTCTATCAGTCCCACTTTTCCTCTAATCTTCGATCTATCCCTGTCTACTGGACGCTTCCCTTATAGTTAAAATACACTCATGTTTTCTTTCATTGTTGAAAAAAAAAAAGTCATCACTTGATTCTACCACTCTATTCCTGCCTGTTAGCCAGAAAGAAATAATGCAATGATGTCATTAGTCCATTATTATTCATTTATATTTCATCTTTTTTGACTATTGCACAAATGGACAAAACAACTTTTTATAGTTTAATAAAAGTATTAGAACATAAACTCATTCTCTATAGATGACTACTATGAGTGAGAAAATACCCCTAACACCTTATACATGATTAGATTTTAATGTTAGCAGTAATTTTAAGATAATCATAATGTAATTCTAAGATAGTATAAGTCATGATTTTAGAAGGTTTTTCTTTATATTTTAGTAAAGTTTTAAAACTGCTTTAGCTTAGGCCTTAGAGTCCACCCCACCCTTCTGAGTTGATGTATCATGCACTTAACTTGTATTTGGGTATGCATCATTGGCTTTGACCTTAGTTTTGTAACTAGATATGGTATTATCTACCACCACCCATCCTTATTCAGAATAGGCCCAGAGAGCATTCTTCTGGCCCCAATAACCATCAAGTGACTCTTAGGTCATGGTTAGAAGATCTCTTTCACCAAATAAGGGGTACTTCCTAGCTGTCCTAACCTATGGACTTCCTACTTGAACTAACCAATGAACAATGTTTCTGGGTGCCTTTATCCTTTGAAGGGTATGACTATTCTTATACTATTTTTGTACTTGTATGGAAAATGACTATTCCTTTAAAGTTATAAAAGAAGGTCTCTTCCAGTGTGCTGGGTCTTCTGATATCAATCAGGAGTCCGGCTTTTTTGGAGGATTTGGTTCTCCTCCAATAAATATAAACAATTACCTGGCTTGGAGAATCTGACTCAATTTATCTAAATTAAATTAAATTAAGAAAATTTTGATACACTATAAATGTTATTATGTCAGTGAGAGAACCATAATTGCCATTTGATTTTAGTACTCCACCAAATTTCTTTAAACTTTTTAGTCTTTTATCAGATGAAAACTTTTTTTAAATGTATTTATGCCTATGTATATGTACCAAATTATATGTATAAGAAAATAAGTTTATCCTGTTTTTCCAATTATAAAGATTGAATCATTATCTTCTCAATTTTACTAACTACTATATTTTTTAAAAATCTACTCAATGTTATCTTAGTAGACAAAGGGCTAGCATTACACAGAACTTTGGAATGTTAGAGTAGGAAAGGATCTTGAACTGACATCTATTCTTATTCCCTAATTTTAGAATTAAAAAACCTAAAATTGAAGGAAGATCACTGATTTGCCCATGAACACATAGTTAGTATAATGTTGGTACTAGAAACCAAGTCTTCAAATTCCCAATCCAATGATTCTTTCAGAAGAAGCATTTTATTTGCTATGATTTCAATGCTACAGGGAAGGCCTCACCACATCCCACCATATCTACTTCTTGATACTTTGGATTGTATCAAATTCTGTGATTAGAAACATTTTTTTTTTTAAATAAAATCCCTACCTTCCATCTTGGAGTCAATACTGTGTATTGGCTCCAAGGCAGAAGAGTGGTAAGGGTAGGCAATGGAGGTCAAGTGACTTGCCCAGGCCACTGAGCTACCCAGCCACCCCCAATTAGAAACATTTTTGAATATTTTTTGAGACAGGTGTCCCTATCTCATCTTGGCCAGAAATTCAGAGGCAACTTATGGGCCCGATTCCACTTGAGATCAACATGGAAGCTATGAATCTGTTCCATTTCTGACCTAAGTTGGTTTGCTTCTCCTTAGTAAGCCTTAAGTGATTCCCCATTCTGGGGACTCACCATATTGGTGCTGAACTTAATATGGATACCCCATTGGTCTAGTCCTACTGTAGCTTAAAACTCCTGACCTCAAGCAACTCACCACCCTCTGCCTCTCTATTAGCAGGGATTACAGATGTGCACCAACAAACCTGGCCACCAGATTCCTCTCAATATCATCTTGATTTTCAATAATTTTCCCAGTAATTACAAAAATTAAGATATTAAAATTTTATCTTTCTGCCACATATGTCATGAATTTCAAATTATAAAGATAGAGCTCCATAGATAGTTGACTTACCCATTGGATTTCCTGATAGTCTATAAACTAATTTGGTGTATTTATGCCCTTACCACTTGTTCACCAACCCAGTTCACCAAAATGGTTCTAATATTGAGAGATGAAACAACATGCCAAAAAAAATCCTAGCCAATTTTTAGACTAATTATACAATGAAGATAGTGTCGGTTAGGGTCTATTGGGTTTTCTATTGAGGCAGCCTTTAAAAATCAATTTAGGGATAGTAGGCTCTGAACCACCTTTGTACACGCAAATAATAAGGCCAGAAAAAGGTAAACATGTGACTTGTAAAGATTCCTTTGGACAAGAGGAGGTGTGCCTAATGGACTCGTTTATGACTTGGTCTACTTCTGTTTAATGTACCACCCCTCGATCTGTCCTCTTCCAAAAGAAATTCTGTGCAACCAGACTATGCTCTGTGGGACATGATGAAGTGTAAGAATTTAAATCAGAGGATTTGCCTGTGTTTGAATGCCAGAATTTCCATTTTGTATCTTCATTAATTTTAACAAGTCATTTTACTTCCCTGGGACTTAGTTTCCTTATCTGGAAAATAAAGAGATGGGCAGATGCTGGGGAATGGGGGGTGGCGGGTTATGGAGCTAGATGGAGCTCCCCATGACACATCCTGAAAAGTGCCACCCCAGATGGAATACGGATTAAGAATTTTGAGGTCATCTTGTCCAATTCTCTCATCTAAATTTCTGTCTCCTTCAATAACTTCATTGCATATTTTAAACAATGGATATGAACAGATACTTAAATAGTGAGTGATTAAATTTCTCTTTTGAATCTATGGGAAATCTAATGTTCAGAGTCAAGATAACCAGCACCCTCAAATATCACAATCACTTACTGGCCCCCATGAAACAACAAGTATTTTAAAGGGTGATATTTGGAATGGCACACTATCACTTATCTATACATTTATTTTATTGTTTATTTTTAAATAATCCATTTAGGGGACAGCTGGGTGACTCAGGGGATTGAGAGCTAGGTTCAAATCTGGCCTCAGAAACTTCCCAGCTGTGTGACCCTGGGCAAGTCACTTAACCCCCATTGCCTACCCTTACCACTCTTCTGCCTTGGAACCAATATACAGTATTAATTCTAAGATGGAAGATAGGAGTTTAAAAAAAAATAGTCAATTTACAGACCAATTTATTTTTATGCCTGATTAGCCTACAGAGCTCTTGGAGAAAAGATCTGACAATGTTTCCTTCTCTGACTCAAAAACAAACTCAGATTGAAATCCATCTTCACCTACATAAATGTGCCAATCTCATAGGATTCAAACAATGTTCTAAAAAAAAAAAAGTGAGGAGCACCCAATATTGTCCAAGAGCTGTGATGGTAGTGAAAGCTCCAAATAACATCAGAAAATATAGGAAACTGCTATCCTAAATAAAATTGAACAAATTCTCCTATCTATTCCTTTTAATGAGTTCCTAGGCAATAACTTCATTCCTAAATCAGCTTGGGCTTCCAGATTGATTGGATGCCTATGTTTAGATTTCTTGGCTTTCTAAAGACTAGAAGCCCATATGTTTAGACACCAGGGAGTCCCAGGTGTGTTGTAGCTCAGAGTTCCTTTTTACATTTCTTCAGAGTCCCCTTAATTCAATTCTGTGACTCAAAATGCCTCAAGATTTGATCTGTGTGTTGTCCAAATTCTGTCTGTAGCCCAGTGAAAGATTTAATATTGTTTATTGCCAAATATGTCTCCAAAAGTTTTAATCCCCTTATCTCTCCATTACTTGTTTGTAAAGCAGAGTAATTCAATATTGGAGTCAGAGCAAACCAATGCAGGCGTAATTCTAAATAAGGAAGAGAAAACTTGGCAGTGTGTAGGGCTCTAACAGAGGATCTTAAACTTCTTTTTCTGAACTCTTAGCTACAGCAAGGCTTAAAATATGTTTTTCACTCACAATTTTTAAATGAAGGTGCCATTTAATTACTAAATATCTAAAGTAATCCTTGACACTCAAATTTTATTTTTGAATATATTTGAACAATTAATTGCTATTGAAGGGAGATTATAGTCTCAATTCTGCCATCAATTATAAAAATCATACAGTGCCTACTATGGCGCTATTTATCTGGGCACATAGGATACAAAAAACAATAATAATCTGTAAAAAATAGAGTCAAATCTCATATACCTACTTGTAACTTTGAACAAATCTGCACAATATTAAGGTAGATTTCAGATTGTAGCTTCTGCATAAATAAGCTAATATCAATCCTCTCAGTGTCAAATTGCCAATAATCTAACTGGCCCCAAATTTAAGCATCTATCCACTTAATACTTCATAAGAGAAAAGTCACTTTTAGAGAGCCACCACTGTGGTTGGTTTCTTAGTCGTAGAGGTCTTAAATACCTTTGGTATAAGTGTTAACATTACCATGGATACAGGCCTCATAGAATCTCAGCCCCTGGATATCTTCATGCCTCACCCACATGGTAACTAGAAGATATGAAATAAGGATGGTAAGAAGCAGGCCTAGTTTTAATCATTTGACATTTATGTAAAACACATTTTTGGTGTCTGAGTCTCATTTGTTCTACTGGACAAAGAACGTGGCAAATTTCTCCCCTTGCTTATATGTCAGGATGGAAAAGGTTGTATTCTGATACCTCTACACCCAGACTTAATAGAAATCTTCCTCCTAGTATTCCATATTTAAGATCCTGTCAGATATCTGAAACCTCTTGGCATGGTACTGAAAGAAAACAGGGAATAAAATAAAATATGAAAAAGTAAAGGCTTTGTCTCCTCAGAGGAAGTTTATAACCTAAATCTATTTGTATTACACAATAGAATCTTGGAGCAAGGAAAGAGCTGAGCTATTTATCTTTTCCTGGGTCTACAAAAGGTTCTAGTTTCATGCTATTGTCTAAAATGTTGCCTAATTTTAGGGCAGAATAGGAACTATTAAAGCATTAAAAGGTTTGGCACCTATGGTAAGCATTAAGTAGGTGATTCATGGTTTGCAAAGGCTGATTTTTTTGGTATCAGAACTAGGAAAACAGATAAAAGACCCAGATTTACATAAGATTGAAGTGGCAGTGTCATAACACATAGATTCCTTTCTTATCCATTAGTATTGTGAAAGGGAATTTTTTATTCCCTTTGTCTTAAGTTAATCAATCAGGAACTCAAGTACACCTGCTTAACACTTAATAATTCACTAAGGAAGAGAGTTCACACTTAGTCTCTAACACTTAGTCCTAAAAGACTACAAGCACCAGCCCTTCCATCCCCAATGTTGGGCAAATTGGAAGACTTTGATTGGTTCCCGAGATGTGATAGACCAGCCAACAGTGAAAGGAAAGAGAAACCAGAGAGACAGGAAGTGAGGTGGAGAAAACTGCTTATAAAAACCAGCTGAAAACATTTAAATTCTGCTGCCTCGGTGACTCTTGTGGAGGGATTACTTCTGTGTTGGTGTCTCCACTTGGAGGGTCTTCTGCATTGAACTTCTGTGCTGGTGTCTCTACTTGGAGGGTCTTCTGTGTTGGACTTCTGTGTTGGTGTCTCTACTTGGAGGGTCTTCTGCATTGAAGAAATTCTTCTGCCTTGGACTTCTGTATTTGAGATTGATTCTGCACTGGTAAGACTCTTGCTGAAGAAACTACCGTGACTCCTGGTTGGAGATCAGGACCTGAGGGAGCTTTGTCAGAGTTGAGCTGGATTTCTTCAGATCAGCAATTATAGGGTGTTTAGCTCGGCAATATTTTCTACCTCTTTCCTATATTTTCCCCTTTACTATCTCTACCTTGTAACAAAGCTACTAAAGCTACTAACATACTCATAGTTTAATTTTTAATTTTTATAAACAGCAACCACAATAATTCTTTTAAACTCATAAATTTAGTGATGTGACAATCTGAAGGTATAAATTTGTGAGGACACTGAAGGTTAAAGCACAGCTTCTGAAGTTCTATCCCTTTCTCAAATGTCAATCATGATATAATTTTTTATTTTTTACTCTTCTGTTTAAAGATCAATTGTAAAACAGAAGAGCTACAAGGGTTCTGGATTAAGTGACCTGTCCAGGGGTCACATGTCTAAGAAGTATCAGATTCGAACCCAAATACTGCTGGTTCCAGGTCTGGTTCACTGTATAGTGTGCTAACTAGGTACCCCATTATAAAACTTATTGTCTTTGAAACTTGCAGACTTGAAATCCCTCAAACTCTCAAATAGTCATTCCATCAAAATGGTATATCTGCCTCTCATATTCAAAGTTTTGAGTATATTGTCTACATTTTTGGTTGCTCAAATCCAGTTGTCCCCAAAAATAAATCCCAATTTTGCTTCACTTTATTTCTCCCCAAACCAGTTCTCAGGGTGACCACCTTCCTGGAATATATCATTGATGGTAAGTAGAGAAGTGGGTTTTAAGAAGCTGAAATTCTGAAGAGTACCGTAATTTTGTGCAGAATTGCTGCGATAGTTTCTAGGACTATACATACTTGTTGTTTTACTTCTTACTTCTCTGAACATTCATTTAGCCATGAAACCAGAGACCCTCCCAAAATGGCCAAATCATAGCTTTTGTTCAAATAGTGGGATATTCATTTTGGTTTACTTTCTTTTGGTGTCACTTTGACTTGAAGTTTTTTGTTTGGTAGGGATCCTGAGGCTATGTTGATTATTTTGCAGTGTCAAGAATAGCTTGCCCACAACTCTGGTATCCATTATTTTCTTAATATATCATGTTCTGAATGTATTGACAAAATTATTTGAGATCATCTCTTAAGTCTGTATCCCAAAGAGATCAGATAGGAGAAATGAACTACTTATGCAAAAATATTTCTAGCAATCCTTCTTTATGGTGGCAAAAAACTAGTAAATGAGGGGATGTCCATTAACTAAGTAATGGCTTAAAAAGTTGTGGTATATAATTGTAATGAGATACTACTGTACCAAAAGAAAGGACAAACAAGAGGATCACAAAAAATCTGGAAAGACATATAAAGTGATATAAAGTGAAGTGAGCAGAATGAGAAGAATGTTGTACACAGGAATAGCAAGAATGTACAATAATCAACTGTGAATGACTTAACTTTTAACAGTCATGTGAGGGTCCAGGACAACTCCAAGGGATTCATGATGAAAAAGGTTACCTTCCACCATCGAAGGAACTGATGGAGTCTGAATGAAGATTGAAACATACCATTCTTCACTTTATTTCCCCCATATATTTTTCTCTAGTGTTATATGTGTCTTCTTTTACAACAGGATGAATATGGATATATGTAGCATATGATAACATATATAAACCTATATTATATTACCTGGGAGGGCTTATGCTTTGCAAGTCTTTTAAAAAATAGAAGGGGAATTGAAAATTGTGGAACAGCAAATGTAGAATGGAGGAGTGTCTAGGCATACCAGAAGAAGAGTTTTTTGTTTTTGTTTTTGTTTAAAAAAAAAAACAACCTTACCTTCCATCTTGGAGTCAATACTGTGTATTGGCTCCAAGGCAGAAGAATGCTAAGGGTAGGCAATGGGGGTCAAGGGACTTGCCCAGGGTCACACACTTGGGAAGTATCTGAGGCCAGATTTGAACCTAGGAACTCCCATCTCTAGGCCTGGCTCTCAATCCACTGAGCTACCCAGCTGCCCCCAGTACATTGAGTTTTACTAAGGCTATTCTCCTGTGAGATAGTACAATGATTGTTATCCATATTTTATAAACAAGTTGAAGAGAACAGGAGTATTAATCCTGGAAAAAGGAAGACTCAAGGGAGGCAGGAGAGCTATCTTTAATTACTTGAAGAACTGTCATGTGAAAGAGGGATTAGATTTGTTCTATTTGACTCCAGTAGGTAAAATCAGGAACAACGAATGGAAGTTATAAAGAAACAAACGTAGGCATTATGACAGAAAAGGTTTCCTAACAACTGGACTATTTCAAAAGTGGAACAGGCTGGTGGTGTATTTTCTCTTTTTTTTTTTTTTTTTAACCCTTGTACTTCGGTGTATTGTCTCATAGGTGGAAGAGTGGTAAGGGTGGGCAATGGGGGTCAAGTGACTTGCCCAGGGTCACACAGTTGGGAAGTGGCTGAGGCTGGGTTTGAACCTAGGACCTCCTGTCTCTAGGCCTGACTCTCAATCCACTGAGCTACCCAGCTGCCCCCCCGTGTATTTTCTCTTAATGAAGTCTTTGAGCAGAAGCTAGATGGCCAACTGTCTGACATTATAATAAGGATTCCTTTATGAATTGGGCTTTAATGACATTAGTGTCTTTCCCAACTCTGAGATTCTGTGATTCCATGATCTTGAGAAATAAATAGAAGACACTCAAAGACTAAAATTCTATTATTCATTGACTAAGAAAGCCTTGCACACATTTTGAAGCCTAGGAACATTTGTACCAATATTGTAACGATAGTCAATTTGATGAAAAAGACTTAATGTAGCAGTATCCTGTGACAGTTCTTAGTATGTTAAAGACCCACCATATTAAAATGATCTCAGGTCAAAACGCATTCTTTCCTATATTTTTGTTATGCAAAGGGATTCTAAGGGGACATTTTTAAAGATTTGTATGCAATAGAAAAAGTGCCTAGCAAAATAATTTGCCCCCATTTTATAGAAAGGAGAAGAAATACGTATCAGTCATCTGTAGCATCTGTAGTTGATGGATGGTCCTTTTATGTGAGAATAATCCAACTCCTCTGCCACAGACATCCTGCAGCTGCTGTCTAAACTCTGCTGTCAATAGTGCCTGCTTTGTACTCTTCCCTCTTGGCAATTGCTACTTTCATGCAATGTTCTTCACAGAGTCTAAATTCACTGAACGCTGTGATCCAGGGGTCTCAGAAGAGACAGAAATCCATTTGCATCTTAGTGTTATGACCACTATCATGCTCTCCCTTACAGTAAGTGTCTCTGGTTGAGCAGTTGCTCAAGCAGATGTTAGGCAGTCAGTGTTTCTCCATAATGCCAAAGGTCTTGATTCTCCGAGTCAAATTATACCTCAAAACCCAGCACTCTGCCAAATCATTTAGTCCAAAGACTCCCCTTGGGCAGAAGTACAATCCAAGATGGCCAGTGAAGATGGCAGCTGGAATCCATACAGGCAACATAAAAGCCACACACACAGAGAAAGGGAAAGTTTACTAAATAGTTAGATGTCCACCAACTGGCAAAAGCAGAATTTGGCAAGAGGGTTAGAGCTGGTTGCCACATGCAGGTGGCAGAAGTGAATTAAATTACAAAAACATTTTTAAAGCATTGCTTTCAGCTGTGACACATTCCTACTTGGTTGATTGGGAAAGAAGTGAAATCCCTTGTTGGATTGATTTGCCTAAGATGCTATATGTTTTACCTGGTTCTAAAAGATTCAAGATCAGAACAGACTATAGATGTCCTCAAAAGGAGGGGAAGGAATGATGGGATAGGATAAATTAATTTCTCCATTTACTGTCCTACATTCCAATTTATGGATACTAAAAGAAGAGTTAGATATAGGAAGTCATAAACCCAACAGACTTTTCTAAGGTCAAGCAAACCTGGAGCTTTAAAGTTTTTAAAATTTATACAATTTTTCAAAACCCACTAACATATACCCAGAAGAAAAATTCAGATGTTGCTAAATGTTAGATTTAAACTTCTCTTCTTGAATTTCTTTTTAAAATATTTCATAAGAGTTTTGTTAAGATAAATGCTAAGTAACTCTTTACTCACTAATGACCAAAAAAACCCTAGTGCCAGTTCACTGTCTGTCCAATCAATCCAATCCAATAAATGTCTATTGAATACCCACTACATTTCAGGCAATGTGCTAAGTGTTGGGAACACAATTAATAAAAAAAGATATAAAGCCCATGCCCTGAAGGAGATGACAATATAAAGAAGTTAAGTATGCCCAAAAGGAGGCAAGAAAGTGGTGGGAGTTACCAGGAGCGTACCTGGTGTGGTGGTGATATCTTGTTCCATGGAGTTGAAACCATGTAAAGTGAAAGATGTAAAGTGGAGTGAGTAGAAAGTCCAGTTACTTAGCAATAATATGGAAATAGGTCTTGATCAATGATACATGTAAAACCTAGTGGAACTGCGTGTCGGCTATGGGGGGGGGCAGGGTTTGGGGAGAGGGAAAGAACATGAATCATGCAACCATGGGAAAATATTCTAAATAAAAAAATAATAAACAAAAAAATTTTTAAAAATGGGGCTGATAATTGCACCTAACTTCCCAGGTTGTTGTGATGATATAATAAGGTAATGCTTTTACCAAACTTTGCAAAAATCTTAAGGCACTACTGAAATATTAAAAATTTTAAAGGATAAAAAAAAAGAGCCTACTACGTATGGGCTGAGGACTGTGCTTTTATACATAATAAACTGTAAATAATTTTTAAAAAGAAAGTCTAGTTACTGCCCTCTATAAAGAAAAGCATTAGGAGAAGTTTGGGAGTGCTCCCCCAACTTCAAAACCCTAATCAGCAGAAAAAAAGAGGAACACCAATGATAGAAATTCAAACTTCTATAGTGCTGTAAGTTTTCCAAGGGGATATTTTAAAAGCAAACCTGTGAGACTGTAGTACAGTTGATTGTTATCCCTACTTTATATATAATAAATTGAAGATATAAAGGGTTGAGTAACTTACTTATTCTCACAAAGCTTACAAGTGAGAGGCAGATTCAACACCAGATCTCTTCTCAACATTATCAGCAAGCTATACCACAATTCTCCTCCTATGGCAATAGCTGACATCCAGATAGCACTTCAAGGTTTTCAGGACACTTTATGTACACTGTCTCATTTGATCCTCACAAAGACCCTGTGGGGCAAGCCTTACATTTAATTATTATCCCTATCTTAAAGATGAAAAAATTGGAGCTTAAAGAAAATAAGACACCTAGCTAGAAACAGAGAAAGAATTGAATCCAGGGTTCTTCAAAGATCCTTCTAAACTTTACATAAAGAGGCCAGTTCCTTCTCTATCATAAGTTTGTCATGCTTTCTTACGTACTATCTAACATGTAGCTAGATAGTCAAGTGTGCAGATTTTCTTAAGGATTTTATAGTGACAAGAGGATTCACTGTTTGATAGTTCAGGTTCACACGTCGGCAGCACACCATAGATAGGTGTGTAAAGTATGTATCTCTGATACACCTTTTTCAGGGGCTCATCATTTTTCTTCACTACTTGATAGCTGCATCCTACTGTGGTCACCATTTCAGTCTCAGAGCCTTCTAGACGATCCTGTATAAATCATAGCTGATTTCTGCACTATAGCTTTTCATTATTACCCTGATCTTTAAAACACAGCTGAAATGCAGTGCAAGTAAATGGGACTTTGATGCCTCCAGTGATCTGAGATAGGGAATGAGCTGACCACCATTAACCAAGGGAATGCTATTTTTGCACAACTTTCCACACAGCTAATAAAACAGAATGACAAGTCTAAGAGATAAAGAGTATCATCTTTAATATAATTCAATACAAAATACATTTATCTAGTGCCTACTATTTTCTAAGTACGGGGTTGAGGCCTGGGGATACAATTTAAAAAAAAAATAATTCTGGTGAGTTAGAAAAGGAGGAAAAGAGACTTGAATTCCCAAAAATGTGACACAAGGAAAAGTGAGATAAATAAAAGTGTGAAAAAAAGGTTAGCCAAAGTATAAAGAGAAATTTTGAAGAAGAAAACATCATTTTCACTTGAAGGAGTAAAGGAGTCCCTTTTTGAGTACTAAGGAAAGGAAGGGAATTCAGATGAAAATAAGATGTCCATTTCAGGTATGAGAGACAACAGAATCAAAAGCACGAATATAGAAAAGGATAATATAAGAATAAGACCTTTTTCTATTTGACTCTGATAGTATTATATGATACTGACAAGGTAGGTTGGAGCAGATTGGGGGAGGTGGGCATTGAATACAAAGATCAAGTGTATGCAGTAAGGGGGCAGCTGGGTAGCTCAGTGGAGTGAGAGTCAGGCCTAGAGACGGGAGGTCCTAGGTTCAAACCCGTCCTCAGCCACTTCCCAGCTGTGTGACCCTTGGCAAGTCACTTGACCCCCGTTGCCCACCCTTACCACTCTTCCACCTATGAGCCAATACACAGAAGTTAAGGGTTTAAAAAAAAAAAAAGAGTGTATACACGAGACATTTGGGAGCCTCTGATGATTTCAGAGTAGAGAAGAGAACAGAACAGAAGAGAGAACAGAAGAAAAGAGAAGAAATGAGGGATGAAGAAAAAATATGAGGAAAAGAAAGGAAGGGCAAGGGAAAGGAAAGGACAGACAAAAATGGACTAGTAAGAATCAATATGACTTCAGTTATGACCTTTTCACTGTGAATGTGCATATCAGATTATTACAAACTGTTTTAAAGAATATTTATAAAATTAACTTATCAATCTTGCTTACTGTCTTCCAATTTACCCAAAGCCTTTAAAGTTTATACTAGAAATTGGATAACTAAAACATCCCCTTAGTTGACCAGAGCAGAAAGAGAATGATCATTCTCTGGGATATAGAAGAGAATTGTCTCAGTGTCCAGGGGTTTTTCCTACTTTCCTATGTGCTATGAGATATCGGGGGCAGATAGCTAAAGTATCATTCCTTTGGTAAAGAAAATGACACCTCTCCCTGTAAAACTGATACTGGGTAAGTGTGTTATTTCAAATCAGTGTGCCTATTAAGTTCTTCGAGGGTAGAGATCCTGTCTTTCTTATCTTTGCAGAGTCTCAATATGTTCTCTACATAGTAGATACCAAGTCTGAGAAATGAATGGATATATATAGAAACTTAAACTAAGGATTTTTGAGCAGAATACTTGCAAGAAGTTCCATGGATACCAGATTTTTTTTTTTAAACCAGACTTGTCATTTCATGCATGAAAGAAATTCCCAGTGATGTATTTCTCCTACCAAAGGGCAGAATGACCCCTTCCCTGCAGCACGTAGTCTTAGATAATTACCAGAAACACTGAATAATCAAATAAATTGTCTACAGTCAAATTGCCAGTATGTGTGAGAACTGGGACTTGAAAACAGATCTTAGAGATTGTAAAGCCAGCTCTCGGTTTATTATGCAATACTGTATCTCACACATAAAAATAGTATAAAAAGTAATAAAAAGCATTTTGTATGATTTTCTTCTACCTAGTACAGAGGGACATAGGCTCCTCAATGTCTCTTTCAAATTATTTCTTGTACATAACATCCTGGCTAGTCTTCACTGGGAATATTGTCATCTGATCTTTAGAGAACATAAAAAATTATAAATGCAAGTATGACACAGATACTATTATGTTTCAAAGAAAATACATAGGAGTATATGCATATACGTGTATATATATTGTTTATATATATATGTATATATGTTTAGCTATGCTTTCTGAGAAGCACAGTGATAGAGTAACCACCTCTAGAGCTGCCTGGCTCTTGTATAAGTGACATTTTCCATTGTGTGGGCAAATCTGTAGGAAGTGAATAGCATTCTTGTTTTCTAGTCGGATATTCAAATTAATTGTTAGCTAATATGGAAACTGAAAAATGTGAACTTTATTAGATTTGGTGATTTAGTGAAACCCTCAGAGAAATTTCAACTGGGTGTTTATGCTTTCTTCTTAGAGAATATTGGTCAAAAGTGAATAGAGAGGAAGAGATAAAAGGATAGCATAAATAGAATCATGATCCTTTTTAACTTAGTGATATAATCTAGTTAAAATATATATTCCTTCATATTCCTGACCTTTCTCTTATCTTGCTGGGTGTGTACAATTTTACATTAACAAAATTAGTAGGGGAAAATTGCTTATGGAAGTTAAAATGTAATTGACAATTGAGAGAAGTCGAGAAGATTATTGAAAATATATTACTCCCAAACTTGGGAAAAATAATGTTCATCCCCATATATGACTAACATAAGAAATGGAAAGAAGAAATAATGGGATGATTTTAAGATATATCACATGAATCACTTTTCCCCCAGAATATCTTCCCAGTTAGCCTGCCATGATAGCTCCCCACCCACTACCAATTTATAGGATGCCCATAAGGAATTTCTGCATACCTGAATATGCTCTATGTATCCCAGGTACCAGTATGGGGTTTGGAGTCAGAGGGGAGTATCATCTGTAGATAGTTCGATCGTGGTTATTTGTCCCAAGAAGTCTATAGTCAAAATATTTCCTACCTTGCAAAACCACCTGATTTTTACTAGTATAATAGTCTGCTTATCAAATTAACTAATTGGCCCTTTGTATGGCAATACAAGGAGCCCTGAATACTCATGGGTGTGGAGTTAGAATGTTCTACCCCAGGACTACATTCCCCAGAATTCCTTTAGTATTTCCCAGAATCCCTTTCCTTTTCATCCCCAAGTTGAGTGCTTACATTTGTATGTAGTTGTGTAATTCCTCCTCTCTCTTTCTCTCTTTTTCTAAGTGGACACCTGGGAAAGCGAGTTTTATTCAGGCTCTTACTTTTGTCTTTTTGTTCCTTTTACTTCAAGTTATTATTAATAAATCTTATTCAATATAATACTTGAGTTATTGTATATTAATTTTTAAGCTTACATGGGAAATGATGAAATAAGCAGCCAAAGAGAAGAGAAGATAGTTAGGGGCTGGCCCTGTGATTTTACTAGCATGGGAACTACTGGGGAATGGAACTGCCTCTATCAGGGCAGGGAAGCACCTTTTCTGCAACTATAATCTTAAAAAGCTGCCTCTGAGGGATTAAGAAGGTAAGTAACCTGCCCAGGATCACATAGCCAGCATGTATCACAGACAAGACAAACACAGATCTTACAGGCTCTCTATGTGCTCTGAATTAGACATCTTTACATTGGGCAAGTAGATAGTGCATTGGACCTAGAATCAGGAAGACCTGAGTTCAAATCCAACCTCAGATACTACCCTGGACAAATCACTTGACTTTGACTACCTCACGCTCCTCTTCTGTAAAATAGAGATAAAAATAGCACCTATCTTCTTCCAGGGGGGGTTGTGAGGATAAAATGAAATTACATTTTTAAAGTTTTTGCCAAATTTAAGTTACTATATAAATGTTAGTTATCATTATAATTATTATTATACCATACTGGATAGGGGAAGAAGTAGACAGTTCAAAAGTGGAAAGCAAAGAACAAGGACAAAAATTACCTATTTTACAAATAGCCTACAAAAATTCTTGACATAAATACTAAAAATGGATGAGGTCATGAGAAGACTTTGGAACCAGCATGTAATAAATATGGCTTTTGTTGTTCAGTTGTTTGGGGCATGCCTGACACTTTGTGAACCCATATAGGGATTTCTAGGCAAAAATACTGGAGTGGTTTGCCATTTCCTTCTCCAGCTCACTTGATAGATGAGAAAATAGAGGCAAACAGAGTAAGTGACTTGTCCAGGATCACACAGCTAGTGTCTGAGGCTGCATTTGAACTCAGGAAGGAAGACAAGTCTACTTCACTTCAGAGCTAGCACTTTATAAACCATGCCTTCTAGCTGCCCATATATCTTGTTATATAGGTAGTGTTCTAGGTATACATACGATTACTCTAAACACTAGTTGGGTCAGAAGTACCAATAGAACAAAAAGGCATACATTTTAAGGAATTATCATTACCTCTTTAAAAGCTAACTACCTTTAACTATCTTAAAAAACTACCTTTAAAAGCTAACTAATTATTAGGCCAGAGAATATAGTTTGAGGATTTCAACCTCCCATGTCATTTAAGTTTTTATCTCTTTTCATATATAGGACAGTGATAATGGACTAGAAAAGATAAATTAGTTCAATGACTCATGTCATCTTTTTCTGGACCATTATTTAAGGAAATCCATTTTTTAAATAAACTACCTCGATGAACCATCATATGAGTCATGAAACATTAATTATGTAAAGAAAAAAACAATTAAATTTCATATATACTTCTTTCTTTCTTGGAACATGGTAAGAAAAGTAATAATATTTTGTTAATAGCAGGGAAAGGGGAAAAAGTTGGTAGGGGAACACTGTGATGAATCAGATTTGGGCTTCTGTTAGTAATATTTCAATTCTTCTTTTAAAAACTAGAATGGGGTAGAATGGACAGACAGGTAAAAGGAATGTCAGTCTTTAATTCATTTAATAGAGCATCTAATGTCAACCAGTAAAGGCATCATTCTATCTGATTTTGAACTAGTCCCTGCCATGTAGGAGAAATTTAACAAATGTTTGTTGATTGACTAATATCTGACTTGGTTTGTCTTATCATTTGACATATCACTGGACTCCTATAATATTGTCTTTCCATGAAAATAACCAACTAGCACCCTTTACTTCCCTATAGTTCCGTTCCTTTGTGACAATCCCTCTCCTCCTCTATTACCTGTTTACCTGGTATTGAATTCTTACAAAGCATACAGTGAACTACTCAGTATATTATGGACTATTATTCTGAGACCTCCAGTCCCTGTACAGTTCACACTATCTGGGTCTACCAAATATATATTCAGTTAACTTGAATTGAATCAATGATGCTATCCTAAATGTACCATTCCTCTTACGAATCATTACTTTGTTTTTACTGCTAAACTTTACATTTTAAATATTCCAGATCCATGAAGTCTCAAAAATATGAGAAATTTGTGACAGTCCATACCTTATGTTTGACTCAGATGGAAAAGTGTCATCTTTAAAATTTTTACATTATCACAAGAATCCAAGTGTTTAGAATGCCCAAATTGTTCTGCTACAAGCTGCCTTCAAATGTCAACCCATGAAGATAAATTAAAATCTTTAGCTTTCATTGAATCCCAATGGCTCTGAAGTGAAAATCTTTAGGGAAGATAAAAAATGAAAAAAAAAAAAAAAGAAATCAGTATTCTACAGACCACAGTTTGCCAGTAACTCAAAAGCAATACAATGAAACAAATACTAAATATCTCTAATCTGTACAGATTATTAGCCCCAGGGAGAAACAAAATCTAGGTAAGATATATTAGCTTACTTTTAAGGAGTTTAAAGTCTACTGAACTTAAAAAAAATTTAATGTCTTAATTTTATTTCAAAACTGTGGGATCTTCTTAATTGTTGCCTTCCTGCAATAGCTATTATTACTTAGCATATTTTTGACTACAAACTTCGTTCCAATTCTGAAATTTCTACCCAAAGGAGTGTTGGTGAGCTTTATGGGCATTATAAAGTTGATATTTCTCAGAGGTAAGCCTAAAGTGAGAATGAAATAATAGTTGCTATTTTTATTTTCCTGGCATTTCATGCTATTCTAACATCATCATTGCTAGTCATATATTTTAGAGCTTTAATTAATCTTGTCCTATCGTATTTTGCCCTCAAGCTTCGTTAGTGAAAGGCTATAATTTTATAAATCCAACAAATGATTCAAATAAATAAGTGAGGACATTTGCCTGCATTGGTGACAAGTCAATATGGCTTTTGGCTTTTAAAAGTCACTTTTAATTAAAAAGAAAAGCTTCTACACTATGGTTCTCTCATAACTTGTTTGTTTTGTCAGATTTTATTTCCTTGATTTCCCACAAGAAACCACTTGACTCAACCCAGGATACTTGTGGAGTGGACCATCTGAAGAGGAGACCCCCTATCATTGTTTGCCTTTCCAATCCAGTTTTCCCACATAAATCTCCTAACAGAAGTGCTGTGTGGTGTGATTTGTAAAGACTAAAGTGAATTAAAATTAACTTTGTTTTGAAATGTTATGATAGCTTCCTTAAGATGGTGAGTGGCAACCTGAGGTATTGTCAATTAACTTGGGAATAAATGATCTAAATTACATCCCTCTAGACTGGTTGTTTCATTAGCTTAAATTATCTCAATACAGATGATCCCCAGATCTCTCTATTCACTGTTACCTATTCTCCCATGCTCATATTTAGCAACTGCCTTTTGGACTTCTTGAACAGGATATCCTAAATATGTCTAGAACTCGAGATATATGAAGCAGAACTCTTTCTTTCCCCAAAAAATCTACTCCTCTTCACACCTTCTTCATTACCATCAAAGTTACCACCACCATTCGGTCAAATCCAGACTTGATCTTACTTGTTAACTTTGACTTCTTATTCACACTCACCCCACATATCCAATATGTTTTCATTTTTTCTTGTTTGTATCATCACATTTCTTGTACACATCCTCTTATCTCCAATTGCAGCCATTATACTCTGATACATTCACTTATTTCCTTTTGTCTAAAGTGTTGCAATAGCCTATTGGTTGATCTCCATGATTTTGATCTCTCCCTATTTTAGTCCATCTTCCACTCACCTATTAAAGTGATTTTCCTAAAGTTTAGGCTAACTACATCTCTCCAATTCTGTTCAACAAACTAGAGACTCTTCATTACCTTAAGGATCAAATACAAAGTCCTTTATTAGACTTTAAAAACCCTTCACAATCTGGTCCCTTACTCTCATAAATCTACTCATGCTTGACTCCACTCCATATCTTCTATGATCCACATATCCTGGACTACTTGCTATTCCTCCCATATAATTTACAATCTTTCCTCTCCATGCTTTTACATTGGCTGTCCCCCATGCTAGGAATATTTTCCCCTATTATTTCTGCTTCCTACTTTCCCAGGTTTCTTTCAAGACTCAATGTAAATCCTACCTTCAACAAAAATCCTTCCTACTCCCAGTCTTGCCTAGTATTTTCCCTCTTGTACCACCTTTCATCTACTTTGCATTTATATTGTACTTACCCAATTATTTACCCCCTCATCACTCCTGCTAAAAGGTAAGCTCCCTGAAGGCAGGAACAATGCTTTAATGATTCAGAAATCCTATAAAAAACTCAGGATGCTTTTGATATATACAGATCATGTTGCTAATTAATAAAAGAATTGCTATGAGCAAATAAGATTATCCATCATAGCAAGGAAAATCATTAAAAAAGTTTTGTGAATACAATCCTAACTCATGAAGACAACTTTATTGACCTCCCTCATCTTTTAATTCTTCCCATTCATTGGCAGAAGTTAATATATCTGTCTTGTGTGAGGGGAGCCCTCTCTGGAGCCCTGTCTACATCATGCCATGGAAGGCGGGCCACAAGGCAGTGACCTAGGCACCTGAACCCAAAAGAATTGGGATATGGATCCGAGGTAAAAAAAAAGGAATAAAAAAGGGGATTTGCATAAGTAACGGGCTCTAATTTCTTGGGCCTTTGGGGAAAAGAAGATGGCTGAGGGAGCCATGTGAAGAGCACTCACATGGGTTTCTTTTATCTGTCTGCCTTCTCTTATTCAAGTAAATATTAATAAACTCTATGGAAACTAAGGACCAGGAGTTTAATTTAGTTATTAGGTATACATTTATATTTCTAAAAAATATCATTGTATTTTAGATTTGTCTTAGCAATATACAAAAGACAGAATAGTCTCAAATAAATAGGTTTTCCATAACCTGAAATGCATGGGGAAGATTGACAGGGTAGGTTGATCTATGTTAGCTTCAGGACTTCTCTAATTGCAGAGTATCAGCTACCTTAAGCTTTCCTGACAAAGAGCTAATGGGGTATCAATTTCCTTATTGTTGTTGCCTTACCTATCACTCAAAAGAAAGTAGACAATAGACTTTGAAAGATAATCTATTGGCAAAATAGTTAAGCTTTTTCCCAAGATGGAATTACTTTAGCATACTTTGTAGTTGGGTGAAAAGGTTATAGCTGATTAGTTGATTCACTTGAAATCAGACATAACTCTATCTGAGGTGATGCTATTTAATTGCTACAAGACTGCTAACAAATTTTTGTTCATGTCGATGTCAGCAACAGCCATAGTAACCAACTTCAGCTTCTATTTATATTTGGGTGGATGGCTATTAAGTGAAACTAGAAGAAAACCACAAACAGCTATGATGGACGTCCTCACCCTGACCCTTCTAAGTGTGTCCAATAATGTCCGAAGAGTTTCATTGAAGAAAGACTATGGTTAAAAATAAGAAATATTCTTTATAACTAGCAACTTTTGTCCAAAAGAGTATCTTACATTTATTGTGAAAACTATGAATCTAATTTTCCTGTGAATAATCATTGTTTCAAGTTCTTAATAAGTACTAATAAGCTTTAACTTTTGTACCAAGGCAAATATCAGCTGTGATGTATATATAATGAAATTATTCAAAGACTAAATAAAATTTTCCTATTTAAGGAAAAGAGGGGGGAAATAGTCTTCTTATACATTACACTCCAGCAAATACTTTTGCAAGACCTAGAGATAGCTGTGGAGGTGGAGTCTCAGCTTCAGAACCTTCAACCAACTACCTGAGTTTTGGGCAGATGACTGGGAAAAGCCTGTGGAAACTATTTCTGTTGACTAGATACTATATCAGGCTGTGGCTACAGAAGAGGAGGAACAAATACATACAAGGGAGTGTGACTGGACAGAGGTAAAAACATTGGGAGAAGAGAGTTCCTGATTGTAGTTCCAGCTCAGAGGAGTCAACCTTTGGAGAAACCACAGCAGGTAAGAACATAGAAAAAGATAGCATTGCAAGGGACTGTATAAAAACCATAGAAATCAGAAGAACCAAGAATTCAAAGACCACCAGAGAGATAAGGGAATAACAAAAATAACAAGAAATTAAACTCTGAGATGTTATTCCTCAATTACAGGAAGAAGAACCTGACCCTTGCATAAAATTTTCAATTAAGAAATAGACTATTAAAAATAAGAAAATGAGTAATCAAAAGGGAAAGAACCAAACCACAGATAATTTCTTTGTAAATAAATTTCAGGGTTCAAAGTCAGAAAAGAGTGAAATTAAAGCATTCACGTTTTAACCTTTAAAGAACACAAAATGGACACAAGCTTTAAAAGAGTTATTGGAAGAGCTTTTAAAAAGACTTCAAAAACCAAATGAAAGAGATTGAGAAAAAAATTAGAAAATAAAATAAAAGCAATAGAAGAAAATACAGAAAATTATAAATGAAAAGTCAACTAATTGGAAAAAGAGATAAAAAAATTCACTGAAGAAAATAATTTATTAAAAATTAGAATCGGGCAAGAGGAAGCTGATAACTTCTTTTCTTATTTTATGTATTTTATTTATTTTTATTTAGAATATTTTTCCATGCATACATGATTCATAATCTCCACCTCCCCCATTGTATGCTTTCCCCCTCCCGAAACCAA
Source organism: Gracilinanus agilis (assembly GCF_016433145.1). Classification (NCBI taxonomy): domain Eukaryota; kingdom Metazoa; phylum Chordata; class Mammalia; order Didelphimorphia; family Didelphidae; genus Gracilinanus; species Gracilinanus agilis. The sequence goes on along the minus strand of NC_058132.1, from coordinate 231,689,919 downwards.
CAAGCAGTTCCACTGGGTTTATACATGTATCATTGTTTAAAACATATTTCTGCATATTTCATATTTGCAGTAGAGTGATCCTTTAACATCAAAACCCTAATCACATCTCTATCTCACTACTTGTTGGAGCATATATTTTTCTAACGTATTTCTGATTCCACAGTTCTTTCTCTGGATGTGGATAGCGTTCTTTCTCACAAGTTCCTCTGGATTGTCCTCGGTCATTGCATTACTGCTGGCAGAAAAGTCTATTACATTCGATTATGCCATATTGCATCAGTCTCTATGTACAATGTTCTGATTCTGCTCCTTTTGCTCTGCATCAATTCCTGGAGGTTGTTCCAGTTTACATAGAATTCCTCTAGTTCATCATTCCTTTCAGCACAGTAGTATTCCATCACCATCAGATACCACAATTTGTTCAGCCATTCCCCAATTGATGGACATCCCCCTCATTTTCTAATTTTTTGCCACCTCAAAGAGCACAGATATAAATATTTTTGTACAAGTCTTTTCCCTTATTATCTCTTTGGGGTCCAAATACAGCAGTGGTATGGCTGGGTCAAAGGGCAGGCATTCATTTAAAGCCCTTTGGGCATAGTTCCAAATTGCCCTCCTGAATGGTTGAACCAATTCACAACTCTACCAGTGTGCATTAGTGTACCAATTTTGCCATATCCCCTCCAACATTTATTATTTTCCTCTGCTGTCATATTGGCCAATCTGCTAGGTGTGAGGTGGTACCTCAGAGTTGTTTTAATTTGCATTTCTCTAATCAAGAGGGATTTAGAACACTTTTTCATGTGCTTATTGATAGTTTTGATTTAATCATGTGAAAACTACCTATTCATGTCCTTTGATCATTTGTTGATTGGAGAATGGCTTGACTTTTTGTAAATTAGTTCCGTATATATTTGGGAAATTAAACATTTGTCAGAGAGTTTTGTTATAAAATGTTCTCCCAGTTTGTTGCTTTCCTTCTAATTTTGATTGCATTAGTTTTATTTGTACAAAAACTTTCTAATTTGGTATAATCAAAGTCATTCATTTTTCATTTTGCAATGTTCTCTATGTCTTGCTTGGTCTTAAATTCCTTCCTTTCCCAAAGATCTGACAGGTATACTAATCTACGTTCACCTAATTTATTTATGATTTCACTCTTTATATTTCAGTCATTTAGCATTTAGCTTGGTATAGGGTGTAAAATGTTGATCTAAACCTAATTTTCCCCATACTGTTTTCCAATTTTCCCAGTAGTTTTTGTCAAATAGTGAGTTCTTGTCCCAAAAGCTGAGGTCTTTGGATTTATCTAACATTAGCTTGCTGAGGTCCTTTACCCCTAGTCTATTCCACTGGTCTACCCTTCTGTGTCTTATCCAGTACCATATTGTTTTGATGACCAATGCTTTATAGTACAATTTAAAATTTGGTACTGCTAGGCGCCGCCATCCTTCACATTTTTTTTCATTATTTTCCTTGATATTCTTGATCTTTTGTTCTTCCAAATGAACTTTGTTATATTTTTTTCTAATTCCAAAAAAAAGTTTTTTGGTAGTTTGATAAGTATTGTGCTGAATAAGTAGGCAGGATTATCATTTTTATTATATTAGCTTGTCCTACCCATGAGCAATTAATGTTTTTCTAATTGTTTAGATCTAGTTTTAATTGTGTAAAAAGTGTTTTGTAGTTGAGTTCATATAATTCCTGTGTTTGTCTTGGCAGATAGAATCCTGAATATTTTATATGGTCAAGAGTGATTTTATTTTTTTTTAACCCTTACCTTCCATCTTGGAGTCAATACAAGACAGAAGAGTGGTAAGGATAGGCAATGGGAGTCAAATGACTTGCCCAGGGTCACAGAGCTGGGAAGTGTCTGAGGCCAGATTTGAACCTAGGACCTCATGTCTCTAGGCCCGGCTCTCAATCCTATGAGCTACCCAGCTGCCCCCATTCTCCATAGGTTTGAAATTTCAAGGGGTGTAAGTTGGCTTAGACCTCTTTTTGCCCAGCAGGATCTCAGGGTCTGACAGCTTAAGCTTAAGTTTAGAACCTGTGAGAGCAGATGTGTGGGGTGGGGGGGTGGGGGTTGCTCTTGGCTTGCTCTTCACTTACTGCTATGCCCTCTGCTAGCTCTGCTCCCCTCTCACCTCATTTCCCCAGATGATCTCTGCCTACTTTTTGGGTTTTTCTTTTCTATGAAGGTTGCTTCCCTCTGTCTCTTTGTTGGTTCTTTCACTCCCATATTTGTTTCGTGGCAATATTTTACTCTAGGTCAGAGAGGATTTTCATGGCAAAACAGTGAGCTTCTGCCCTAATTACTCCTGCATCTTGGCTCCACCCCAAGAAGAACTAATAACTCCTTAAGAGGACAAAAAATAATGAAACTAGGTGAAAAAAAAGAAATGAATAAGAAACATTTTCTTACAAAAGCAACTGACCTGGAAAACATTGAGAAAAGGCAATATAAGAATTCTTGGACTACTTGAAAGTTATAATCAAAAAACAATTTTAAATACCATACTCAAAAAAATTGTTCAAGAAAATTGCCCTGAAAATTTCAAACTAGAAGATAAAAAATAGAACTTGAAAGAATTCATCAGTTACTCCCTGTAAGAAGTCCCAAGAGGAAAACTCATTAGAACATTATAGCTAAGTATTGTAACTCCCATGTTAAGAAGAAAATACTACAAACAAAAAAAGGGAAGGACAGAAAAAGGGGTGGGAATTGAGTAGGCAGTGAATAGAGGAAAATTAGATTCATGAGGAGGAAAAAGATAAAATGAGAGGCAAAGAAGAAAAATCAGGGAGGAAAAAATGAAAAGATGGAAATACACAACTAATAATTATAACTTTGAATGCAAATGGGTTGGATTAACCCATAAAATGGAAACAGATAACAGAAAAGATTAAAAATTGAAACTCAGTCTTATGCTGTTTACCATACATTTAAAAGTGAAGTATACATATAGAGTAAACATAGAAGAATATATTATACTTCAGCTGCCAAAATAAAAAAAAATGTGGACTGAAATGATCTCAGACAAGGTTAAAGCTAAGATTAATCTAATTAAAAGAGATAAACAAGAAAATTGCATTATATTAAAAGGAACAGTATAAAATGAAGCACTATCAGTACTGACCCTATATTCACTGAGTATAATAGCATCTAAATTTTTAAAGATTTACAGATAGAAACAGATAACAAAACTATAATGGTAAGGGATTCTAATCTTTTTCTCTCAGAACTGAATAAATATAACCCAAAAAAATAATAAAGAGGTAAAGAAGAAAAAATAAAAACTTAGATAATCTAGATGTGATAAATATCTGGAGAGAAGTGAATGGAAATAGAAAAGAATGTACCATTTTTTCCAGTGATGCATTATAACTTTACAAAAATTGACCATGTAACAGGAGACAAAAACTTTATAGTGAAATACTAAGGGCATCCTTTTCAGATCATCATGCAATGAAAATTATATTTAACAAATGACTATGGAAATAGAATAAAAACTAAATCAAGACTAAATAAACTAATCTTAAAAAATGAGTGGGTTAAGAAATGTCATAGAAACAACAAATAATTTAATTAAAGAAAACAATAACAATGAGACAACTGACTGAAACGCATGGGATAGAGCAAAAATAGTAATTAGACGAAAATTTACATCTCTGAATGTTTATATCAATAAAATAAAGAACAAATCAGTGAGTTAGGCACAAAATTTAAAAATGAGAAAAAGAACACATTTAAAATCCCCAATTAAATATCAAATTGGAAATCTTAAAAATTAAATGTGAGAATAACAAAACTGAATGCAATAAAATCATTGAATTAATAAATAGAACAAAGAGTTGATTTTAGGGGGAGAAATAATAAAATAGATAAACTATTATATAATATGATTAAAGTAAAAAGGGAAGAATACCAAATCACTAATATTAAAAATGGAAAGGGTAAATTTACCACTATTGAAGATGAAATCAAAGCAATTATTAGGATTTATTTTGCCCAATTACATGCTAACATTAAAAACTTAAGTGAAATGGATACTCACAAAACTTTTAATTGTTTCAATTAACAGAGGAAGAAATAAAAAACCTAAATAAACTTATTTTAGAAAAAGAAATTAAACAACTCATAAGTGAACTTTTTAAAGTAAAGTATCAGGACCAGATGGATTTACAAGTTAAGTTTACCAACCATTTAAAGATCACCTAATGGCAATATTAAATAAATTATTTAGAATAATTGGTAAAGAAGTCCTGCCAAACTCCTTTTATGAAATAAACATGGTGCTGCTTTCTAAACCAGGAAGAGAAAAAGCAAAAACTAAATTATAGGCCAATTTTATTAATGAATATAGATGCAAAAATCCTAAAATATTAGCCAGGAGACATTAACAATATGTCAGGAATATTATACTCTATGACCAAATAGGATTCATAGCAAGTATACAGGAATGGTTTAATATGAGAGAAGCTATTAACATACTTGATTACATCAACAAAAAGGTAACAAAAATCATAATCATTTCAATAGATGCAGAAAATGCCTTTGATAAAATATAACACTCAAACTTATAAAAACGCTAAGGATTTTTCTTTAGATTAATAAGCATATACTTAAAACAGCAGCAAATGTTATTTGTAACGAGGATAAGTTAAACATCTTCCCTATAAGATAAAGAGTGAAACAAAGATTTCCATTATCACCATTATTATTTAATATTGTATTAGAAATGCTATCAATAGCAAGAAGAAATAACAAAGAAATTGGAGGCATCACAATGGACAAAGAGGTAATAAAACTATCACTTTTAGCAGATGATCTGATGATAGATAGATAGATAGAAAATTCTAGAGATTCAACTAAAAAATAAATTGAAGCTATCAATAATTTTAGCCAAGTAGCAGCATATAAAATAAGCTCACATAAATCATCAGCATTTCTATATATTACCCAAAAAGTCTCTTAAGAAGAGATAAATAATTCATTTAAACTAACCATAAATAGAATAAAATGCCTAGGAATATATCTGCCAAAACAAACCAAGAAACTATATGAACATAATTACAAAATTTTTATACAAATAAAGCCAGTTTTAAATAATTGGGAAAATAGTAATCGTGAGTGTACAGAGCCAATATAATTAAAATGACAATTCTACCTAAACTAATCTACTTATTCAATGCCATCTCAATTCAATTACCAAAAAATTATTTCAATGAGTAAAAAAGTAAAATTCATTTGAAAAAACAAAAGGTCAAAGATATCAAAGGAATTAATGAAAAAATGTAAAGGAAGGAGGTCTAGCAGTATCACATTTTGGACTATATTATAAAGCAATAATTACCAAAACTATCTAGTACTGGCTAAGAAATATAGTTGTAAAAGATTATACTAACTTTGGATTTGACAAAAGTAAAGATCCATTTTTTGGAATAAGAATTTACTATTCAGTAAAAATTATTGGGAAAACTGAAAAGCAGTCTGGCAGAAACTAGTAGACCATTATCTTATTCCATTCAACAAGATAAGATTAAAATGGATACATGACCTAGGCTTAAAGGGAGATGTCATATGCAAATTAAAAGAACAGGGAACTTATAGATAGGAGAATTTATGAAATGGAGATGTTTAGCCTAGAGAAAAGAAGATTTAGGGAGCACATGATGTCTATCTTCATGTTTAGGATGGCTGTCATATGGAAAGATGACTAAAATTGTTCAGTTTTTGACTCTAAACAACAGACTTCTAGAAAGTAATATATAGTAGTAATGAAACATCATGGAATCAACAAAGAAAGTACACTAGACCTAGAATCAGGGGAGATGAACTGAGATGCTGCCTTTGAAACTTAATTAGTTGAGTCGCCTAAGGCTAGTTCATCTTGCTAACCCTCAGGTAACTTTCCAGTGAAATCAGAAAAATATACTATCTACCTCTTAGAGTTATTATAAATAAAATGGCTTTAGGTCTCTGTTATATGTGCTTATTATTGTACTGAAATCAAAAAAATTATTAAGCAAGTGGGGAAGAGTCTGCCTTTGGGGACCTTGCGGTAAAAAATGTATGTATATATACATATATATAATTATATGTATATATACATATATACAAAGTAATTTCAATAAGGGAACAGTATATTGTTAAAATATTTAATAAACCAGCTCTCTGGGAGAAAAAATAAGTACATTTGGCACACTAAAATTTAATCTGCATTATTAATATTTTCTTCATCACTTCCTTAAGTTTAGACATTCAATAAATCAATAAATCAATCCTTTAATTACAGGGTTTGTTTAATTTTTAGGTATAAATGCTCACACTGAAAATTTAAGAATCATTCCTGTGAGCTGGTAAGAGCTGACTCCAGCACAACACCAAAATGCTAATAACTGTGTAGAGGGAGGGAAAAGGAGGAAGAGATTTTTTTTTAAAGGTCTCAGTTGGAAGTTTCAACTCAAATGACATTTAAAGAAAATTAGGAATTCTCTGAGGCAGAAATGATAAAGAAGTGCTTGAAATTGTTGTTGTTCCGCACTCTCTAGCCTCTTTTTCTTAATAAAAGCAAAGAGAAAAGTGGGTGCATTATCCTGATTACTACTAAAAAGGTCACAAGGATTTAGATGCAGGAGGGACCTTAAAGATCAGGTAGTCTAACATTCATTTTGCTTCTGAGCCTATGACCAGAGTAATTAAATGTCTTGCCCAAGGTCACACAGATGGTGCATAACAAGCCTTGGGTCCTTTCACCCCGAAGCCAGTGCTCTTTTATATTATACTCTGCTATCTTTGGAAAGAATTAGAAGTAGGTCTTCAAAACCAAAGCTATCATACACCTTTTGAGCTAGTCCACTCTCCAATGAAAAGAGGCCAAAGCCTATGTTGACAGCAAAGGACTAAAAGGAAGCCCAGAGCTCTTTAGTGGATCTTAACCGTATAAGTTCTCTGCAACAACTCCTGACTCTTCTAGATTCTGACCATCTTTGAGGTATATTCTTAAGTGGAAGTAAACTGAGGTAGTACTTCTGAAATCCTTTTTTTAAAAAATAAATAATTGGGTTATTTAAAATAGGGAAAAGTTAAAATTTACTTAGTAATGATCTTTGGACAAATAAAGGAGTTATTAAAGAGATGACAATGACCATTTGGTCTGTTTCTCCTATAAGGATAGAATAAGGGGAAATAGGCATAAGTAACAATAATGGAGTATATAAAACAAGAGCTTCTTGACTTAAAATATGCAAGTCACTAAAAATGTAATAAATGATGTCATTCATTCTTTTGCCATCTTGAATACCTCAGAAATGAGATGAAAATTATCTTAGATAAGGGAATGGCTTGCTCAAGACACAAAGGTAATAAGTAATAGAGCTGGGATTTAAACCCAGATTTTCTAACTCAAAGTCAAATGCCCTTACCATGAAATCATGCTGCCCAGGTGTCTGAGGAAGGAGCAGGAAGGTGATCTCAGTTTGTCATGCTTCCTAAAGTCAGAGATAAGGTGGGGAGAGGGGCTCCTTGAAAACTTCTTGACAAATCTGTTTATTTTAACCTTCTTTGATAAAACCATAAAATGACTTTTCACCATTGCAGCACATTGGTACCCATCCTCTTTCTTATACAGCCCCCAAAGAATACTCTGTTTCCAGCAGATGAGTTAAAAGTTTGTTTTAAACTAATTTGCAAGTCAAGCTCAAGGCTCCAATGGAAAATTACAAGGAGAGCATTTGTCCTTGGGCCCTTCATACTGGGTGACAGCAAGGGAGCACTGAAGGAGGAAGTGAAATGAAACAGAAAACAAGTGGGATTGACTGAATGGATACTGGCATCTTCATTTATTTCGATGGCAACAACCCAATGTCTTTTCAGTTTCACGCCTTGCAGAGAAAAAGGCCGGGAGGTTGTTGGAAACCGGGTTAGTCAGATTGTCCATTAAACTTGCATCATTTCAAATGGCATCTACCTAGTCTGAGTTCTCAACAAAAGGCTCTCTGTAGCACTAACTCACTGTTTTACCAATGCAGTTAGGACTGGCAAGGCCACAGTTTGTTATGAGAAGGGGATGATGACTGCCTTATTCAAGAATCTTCCTGTGGCCTTCCAATAGCTTCTATCACCTTAGGTTAATCCTCTTAACTACAGCCCTTTAAAAGTGTCAGTCACATATTGGACAATGGGCAGCATTCAATACTAAAAAGTATTATCTGTCCTGAAGAACAAGGACTAAAAACATAGTCATCAAGAAAGTTAATATTAGAGTTTGGTTTTGTTTTTTCTACACTAGTCTCAAATCAAAAGATGCATCAATCTCAGCTTGAGGGAGGAAAAAGGAAGGAATTGTTAGTCAAAATGTGTTTCCGTTTTTCATAGAAGCAATTCCTATGGCTGAGAACTGAAAACCTAACATATAGGTTTTATGAAACTCTAAAACCTTTTCAAGTAAAATGAACTTTTACTTTAAACAGGGTTTAGTGATTCAGTGCAAGTTAAACATTTTAGGACACTTTCGTAACTTTGATGAAACAGAACCCTAAAACAACTTCTAGAATAGAAATGGTCATTTTAGAATTGACAAAGTCTGAATTTCTTTAACCTTTGAGAAATTTCAAAATACATAAAAACAATGTTTAAAAAGTTAATAGCCATCTCTGGCTTCTCTTATTCTGAAAGTCAGTAAACTAGATCTGTTTTGAATCAAGAAAAGCAAAAAATTTTCACCAATTGAAATCTAAATATTACTATATATTATGTTTGAAATTAGTTTTTTTTAATGTTAACAAGTATTCATTTTCTCTTTTCCCCACCATAGACATTCAGTAAAGAGGAAGAGGACATCCTTTTAACAAATATCTAAAGAGAATTTTTTACACAAATTTTATTTTGCATATCCCCCATTTTGGCTCCCCAAGACTACTCAGAACAAAACTCTGCATGAGCCACATCCACAAATGTAATTTGGTTCATCATTGTAAGTGGTTATCATTATCAAGCCTTTGGAATCATGACTCATCATTGCTTTCATCAGAGTTATTAAATATTTAAATTTTTTTTCAAAAGAACATTAAAAAGGTAAACCAAGTAGGAATTAAAATACTAAAATCTCCATTTTGTTTTCATTCATGTATGTAGCTAGTTTAGATTAGAGAATTTGTATCATGTTCTTCCTTAGCATCATACATATACTCAGTTCGATTGTGAAATTCACTATGGTTATGATCTGCAATGGCAAGATTAGGTCTCTGATTCTAAATCCAGTGATCTTTATATTACAAATCTCAAGTATGATTATTTAAGAATTGCTTCCTTTTAAAAATATTTTAGGCATATTAAAAATAATTTCTTCTACTAGATTAATTTCTTGGCTGATATGAGAGAGAAACATGGCAGACGAAGAACCATCTTTTCCTAAGAGTTGAAAAATCTAAACATATGAGCAGTTGTAGTTTTTATAGTATGCTGTAAAAAGTAAAGCAGGAAATTATATGATATGATGTCACAGTTACATAGTTGTGATTTTCCAAAGATAGCACAATCGGTAAGTTACAACGCCAGGACTAGGGCCCTCTTCCTCTTCAGTTCATTTATTAATTAATATCACAGGTGGTATGTGATTCTGTTATTATCTAATGACTTATTTATTAACTTCTACCACATGTCAAGTAGTTCATTAATAGTTTAACATTTCTTAATAAATTATTCATATTCTGTCTGGAATTTTTATTCCTTCCATGTGTCTAATCTATATGAATCCTGAAATGACCAGGGTGCCTGGTCACAGTCACCTAAATTCTTGGCACATGCTAATAGCCAATGACATCAACCACCAGGATTCACAGAAAAATTATTAACTAGGCTTATAGAGGCTTAGTTTAGGATTACCGCAATCATAAAAGTGACAGGAAAATGAAAAGTGTAAGCATTTTAGGGTCGTGTAAAAATAATATTGGCTTTTCTCATTGGACCTCTGCAGGGCTCCCTGATGTATGTACTGCCTACAGGCAAAGAAATACCTTTTGGGGTCCAGACTCCTTTGTACAGATGAAATTTTTTTTCATGAATCTTATCAAGTGAAAATATTACCCAGGAATTGAAAAGGTAGGCTCTGGGGACTAAATCTAGACTGTAAACTAAAGATGGTTTTTACATTTTTAGATATGTTAAAATTTTACTTTAAAATTTCAAAAAAAATCCCTCTTAGGTCACTGGCCATACAGAAACAGTCAGTGGCCCAGGTTTTCCCCAAGGTCCCAAGTTTGCTGACCCTTGAACTATTTTCTTACAATAAAAGTCAGATGTATTAAGACTGAGAAATTATAACCATAGGAAAAAGTAAGTAGCGAAAGCTAGGTGGTGCATTTGTTAGAGCAGCCTGGATCTAGGGAGGGAGACCTAGGTTCAAATTCATCCTCAGATACTTTCTGGCTGTATGACCCTAGGCAAGTTACTTAACTTTGGTTTGCCTCAGTTTCCTCCTCTGTAAAACAAGAATAATTATAGCATCTATCTCTTAGAGTTGTTGTAAGGATCAAATAAAATAATAATTATAAAGTGCTTAGCAAAGTAATTGACACACAGCACTATATAAATGTTAACTATAATTTTGTATTTTTATTATCATCGTTATCCTAGTAAGAATAATCATATAATAAAGTCATGTTTTTTAAAATGGAAATAGGAATCTTAATGAAAAATTATAAATAACCTTAGTGATTTAAGGTGAAAGTATCTCATCTGTTCCTTCTAATCCCACCTATGTGCCTTTGGACAAGTCATTTACCTCATTAGACCCCAATTTCCTCATACATATAACAAGGAGTTCAAATAAGATCATCTCTGAAGTCCTTAAAAGCTCTAAAACTCTGTAATTATGTGACTAATACAATTCTGATCTGAAAATGCAGAGTATAAAATCTTCTTAGATATTTGAATTTCATTCACAGAAAAAAATATACTTAAAATTATATTTACTTGAAACCACAGCTATTTTGCTTCAAACTATTCAAATTTCCAATCTGCAATTAGGTGATTAATTGCAGAAAAAAGTTCAGCATTTATGACTACTCTTATCCTATCCATCACAGCATCTAGAGAACTGTTTACTCACATAGAGACATATAACACAACAGACTCACTGGGATAAATATTTTGATAAAGTCTGCGCTTTAAAATCTAGATAAAAGATCGCAGCTCAATTCAAAAATAATCTTTTCCTACTTTAGAGATGATTGTAGAAAAACTATTTCCATTGTGGCATTTTTTAAGGATCCAAGAATTACTTCAGCATGGTACTGCTGATAATATTTAATGAATATGTAACAAGTTCATTGTACTACAAACAAGCTCTATGCTTTCATTTTTTAATATGATCATTCTGCTTTACCATTTGGCCATGAAAAAGAAGAATTTTTTTTTTTGAAGATAGGGAAGGTAAGGCACACAGAGGTTTTCTGATTACAGTAATGTCTACCCATTTTAAACATGAAAGCAGAAGCCAGGTTTTCTGGAGAAAGTGAAGAAGAATACTGTACTATTTAAATATTACCTATCCTTCAAACTCAGACCTAAGTCCTACCTCCTCTACAATGCCTTCCCTGTCACTGATGCCCTTCTCCATCCCGTCATGATTGCCTTTTCTGTCTCTAAACTAGTACAGCCCTGTGTCTGTAACACTGTTTGCACTTAAGAAGAAATGACATTTATATAGCACTTTAAAGTTTACAAAGGATTTCACAAACATTTTATCATTTGACTTTCACAACAATTCCATGAATTAGCTATGAAAGGAATCAAAATCCCTATTTTATAAATGAAAAAGCTGAAGATGAGAGGAGTTAGGTGGCTGATTCATGTTTACATAGCTAACAAATAGAGAACCACTAGGATAAAATGAAAATATGTTGGCTATTGGATCAAAAGACCTAGATTCATATCCAATCTTTGATGTTTACTATATGTGTAACCTTAGACAAGCTAATTAACTTCGCTAAGCTCCAGTTCCTGATGAGGGGATTGACCTAGATGGGTTTTGAGGTCTCTGCTAGCTGCTCTACCTCATTGACCCAGTACATCAGAGGCAGGATTTTAATCCAAGTCTTTCTAATTCCGATCCATAAATAGAGCCATGATGCCTTGCTGTCCTTTTCTCATTGTTCATTTCGTATACACTGTCTTGTTTTATCAGCTAGCTTTACATATATATATATGCCTCATCACTCTAAATTATTCTATAAGTCTTTTGATAACAGAGACTATTTTACACATCAGAATATTCCTCATCTGCACAGTGCCAAAAAGATGGGCTAAAAAAAAAAGTAAAACGCATATTAAACTCTTTGCAAATGGGGAAACCTGGTCACATCCACTGTTGTGGTAGTTATGCTGTGGTTGTTACCTATGATTTCACCTGAATAAGAAAGTATTTCCATCAATGCAGAAAAGCAACTCCTTTATAAACCATAGGCTTACAGACTATCTGAGAGCTCATAATCATGGGATCATAGATCTAGAGCTCAAAGAGGACTTGGAGACCAACTAGTCCAAGTCCCTCATTTTACAGATGGGAAAAATGAAGCCAAGACACATTGTGACTTGCCCAAAATCAGGTGTGAGGGACAGAATATAAACTCTGGTTCCAAGACTCAGGTGATATTACTCTTTATTTTTTTAAACCCTTACCTTTCATCTTGGAATCAATTCTAAGTATTTATTCCAAGACAGAAGAGCAATAAGGGATAGGCAAAGGGAGTCAAATGACTTGACCAGAAGTCAGACAGGTAGGAAGTGTCGGAGGCCAGATTTGAACCCAGGCTCCCTCATTTCCAGGCTGACTCTCTATCCCCTGAGGCACCTATCTGCCCCGTGACATTATTCTTTTTTTTTTTTTTTAAACCCTTGTACTTTCGGTGTATTGTCTCATAGGTGGAAGAGTGGTAAGGGTGGGCAATGGGGGTCAAGTGATTTGCCCAGGGTCACACAGCTGGGAAGTGGCTGAGGCCGGGTTTGAACCTAGAACCTCCTATCTCTAGGCCTAACTCTCACTCCACTGAGCTACCCAGCTGCCCCGACATTATTCTTTCTAATGTACCACACTAACTCCCATAAAAATCCTGTACTTAATTTATCCTGACTTCAAGGCCAGATTTCTATCCATTACACCTTGGTGGTTTGATAGTTATTATCAGTTTTTATTACCACATTAGTAATTACTGTCTTATATGGGGAACAGCAAGAAATCAATGTCACCATATCACAGATTATATAGGGATGAGTAAGGTTTAAGAAGACTGGACAGGTAGGAGAAACAAGAATATGAAGGGCATTGAATGCCAGAGAAATTAAAGGTGATAGGGAGCCACTGTAACTTATGGAATAGGCGATGATATTTTTATTTTCATTTTACTTACATTTTATTATTTATTTTATTCATATTATATTATTATTGTAAGTTTTTAATTATTACATTAGACTGACTGATTGATTGAGGCTATGTTTCCTAGCAATGGAATAGCCTAAGGATGAGATTAAGGACATCTGTTGAGATAGCCTCTTTCCAATGCCTTGAAACATCATCCATTACTGATGACAGGAGATGGGTCCTGTGGACCAGTGGCTTCATCTCCAATGAACAAATTTTATTTGATGTGTCAGTGAAAAACCCATTACTGTTAAAATGGTGCATCTATCCAATATTGGCATAATGAATAATTAATTGTTTTTAAAATCTAAATTAGATACTTTCAAAGACTCTTTGGTTGGGTCAATAGGTTATGTACAATATCATAGCACTAATATCTGCCTTAAATCGTTTGCCATCTCTTCTGAGAATGATAAAGAGAAAAGTAGCATGCATAAACATATAAGGGGAAATTTTTTATTTTTCTTCATTATCTCTTATTACTTGTTCTAATAGTGATACCATGATCATATGTTATAACCTCACATGAGTTTGCTTCTGTTCTTGGCATATACTACTTCCAAGAACACAAATAATTTTGTACTTACAAAATGTACTTACAAAAATCATTTTAACAACCGAGAGGAGTATGGACTGGAGGAGGCAGAGTTTTGAGGTATGGAAACCAGTAGTTCAGTCACGAGATGATGAGAGCATTGTTATGGGCGGTATGGTGATACTGAACAGGACCTGATAGAGAGATGGCCCAAGGTCCTCTGATGGTCTAAGGACTTAAGCTGAGTGAGGTGGGAATGTTGGGTGGACACCGAGTTGTGGTAGTGAACACCGTTCCCACAAAGTATATGAAGCTTAGCTGAATACACACACACCTCCCTTAACAGTGCCCAGGACTCGGTGATCAAATGAGAAGCTGTGAATTGGGTCACACAGCTTCTCTGACCCTTATCCTGGGTTTAACTTAATGGGTAATGCCTATGACTACAATTTGATCTTGTTTGAATAATCCCTTCCCCTTAGATCTAAAGAATATGTTAGTGAACTTTAACTTAGTAACAGGATTCAGCTAGGTAAGCTTTTAAGATTTAATTGTAACTTAACTGAAGGGAAGGATCAGGGATTGAAAGAAGGAGGTGTTGGGAATCTACTCTAGACTAATGGTGATCAGGGTTGGCAATCACAGATTGCTCAGGTTAAGAGGTCAGCTGGAGAGGTTCCCCTCTCTGTGGCACTCAGGCCAGGCCAGGCACCTTTGGCCCTGACCAAGTGCGTTGAGGACTGATGATATTCTTCCTTGATAAATAATCGATGTATTGCACAGCTCTAGTTAGAAGTTGAGGATGTGATGATTCCTGGAACAGAATACAGGTAATGTAAGTACATTGGTTGGCCTACCCACCCAGCCACCCGGGTCCCCTTCTCATGAGTGAGAGAGCTTCTTGATCCAGCTCCTGCCTTTTATAGTCCTGGCACTAACTGTCTTTTGCCCCTTGGCTCATGGCATCTGGGTAAGTTCCAAATTCTAAAACTGTTGGTTGTCACTCATCCTGTTCTCCATTTTGCTTCTCAGAAATTAATGTTACAGCATTCATCAAAGTGGTGGCAGGTAGAAAGGGATAGATACGGGAGATTTTCTGAAGGCAAAATCGACAGGGCTTGGCAATAGATTGGATGTGTCAGTGAGAGAGAGTGAGATGTTGAAGATGATATCTAGTTTGCAATGGGAGAATGGTGTTGTCCTTGACAATAATACAAAAATTTGGAAGGAGGAAAAGGTTTGGCGGGGTGGGGGGGGGAAATTGTTAAGTTTTATATATGTTTAGTCTAAGATGTCTCTGGAACACCCAATTCAAGATGTCTAATTGACATCTGGAAAAACAAGCCTGGAGGTCAGAAGAGAAGTTAAGGCTGAATAAATAGACCTTTCAATCATCAGTATAGAGATGATAATTGAATTCATTGTAGCTGGCTACAGCGCTAAAAAAAGAGAGTGTAGGACAAAGCCCTGGCTGACATCTACTTTTAGTGGATAAAGATAGAGCAGAAGAGCTTTAAAGACAGTGATTAGTCTAATGATGCATCTACAGGCTTAAATAAATTTCAGAGGAACATAGATAGGATATATATGTTGGGGGGAGGGGGGGTTTCCTGGAGTCACAAAGTCTAGTATAAATAGAAACAGGACACTCTCCAAGCATAAATGGTCACTTCTTTTCTTCCCAAATCTACTGCTCTGAACCACCTTCCTTACTATCTTAATCATATTATGATGACATTTTTCTCCTTTGACCCCATTCATCCCTCTTATAAATAAATCTTTTCAGTCACAAGAAACCACCATATCCTTGAATCAACACAATTCAATCACCACTACTAGAAAAATAATTGAAAGTAAACATTTAACTGATGAATAATGTCTTCATTTTAACATTCTCAAGATCTATCAACAATAACCACTTTCCTTTTAAAAGAAACATGTCTACTCGAGAGTCTAGAAAGAGTCCTCAATATGCAACTACTATCCAAAATTAAGTTAAAAAAATGAAATCTTAATCTTATCTACATTTTAAATATCAATTAACTTTATTATATCTTTACTGTAAAAAAAGACTGGTCCAGAAGGCTGGCTGAGGGCACTGAGAGTTTAAGTGACTTGTCCATTATTAATCAGCTAGTATGTTCACTGAATGACAAGAAAAGGCATTTTTCTTCTATTTGGAAATATTCTTTACAAATACATTAATCCATGAAGAGAAAACAGTTTCATCACACACTTGTAAACACAGATGAACATGTGCACTACCTAATTGCCTCCAGCTTATATTTTCATTTCCTTTTATACCCTTCAAGGTCCCTACTCCCCTGACCTATAATTCATCTCTATTGAGGGACAATATCATATAGAAAAAAGGTCCAGACAAGAAGGAAACTGACCTCCTATGAAACTTATAGAACCACCAAAGCCCCCAGCTAGATGTCAAGTATACCTAGAGAATATTACCCTACTACAAGACATAGACCTGAAAGATTCCTTATTAATGAAAGTGTAGATTCCTTCCTGGGGAAGCCATTTCTGCTTTAAATGACTTTTAAGGTATTTATGGACCCACCATACGGAATGCAACCAAAGTTAAACTACCAAGGATAAAATGGTAAGATTTATGTTGTCTCAATGAGAGCAATATACTGATGGGAACATGATTCCATTCCCCCTCTACAAAGATTCTCTCTTGTCTGTCTGTACCATCTTTCTTAGTTCCTATCTATCCTAGTCTCTTGACCAAATTCTGTTAGCATCCTATTTAAGTATAAGCTCTCTAAGCATGCAGGTTCACAACTGATGAGGCATCAGAGTAGGACTTTAGTGTAGGGAATGAGAACAATACATTTCTAAGCAGGAATCTAGCTGAACATTCTTTGTGTCTTATATGTTTAGAGGACAATATCAATTTTAATACAAACTTCCCAATATAATAGCTCAAATTATGACTGTAATATTTAATATCTATATATTTAAATCTTGAGTTGGGCAACTCTTTTTTGCTTCAGGTATAGTTTTTGCCACTCGTGTTTGAAGAAATAGTCCTTGAAGAAACAGAGAGGTACTGTAGTATAGGGGATAAAGTGTTGGAATACTATCTAAATGAGCTGATTTCAAATGATGCCTTCTACATTTGCTAGCAGAGGCAAGTCACTTAAACTATCTTAATCTCAGTTTCCTTAACTCAGAAATTAGGATGATAATTATGCCTATACTATCAATCTTAACAAAGTTATTATGAAAGTCATGTATGTATATAGATATTATGTATATGAGTATCCAATTTTACAGATGGCAAAGAATTATGTAAATATTATAATTACAATCATAAGCTACTTTATTAGTTTTATTTTTTATTTATTAGTTTTCTATTTTTATACTATATAGCTATTGAAAGTTATCGGTGACAATATGTTGCTACAAATAACAGACATAGTTGGTGATTATTAGCATCCTATTAAGTGCCCTATAAAATCACTCATCTAAGTGTATCTTCTCTCCATTTCTTGGCATTTTTGTTTGTTATTTTTCCCTAAGTCAAAAAAGGTAAGGTGTGATTGGCATTCCAGTCCAATGCCTGAAGTCATTTTCCAGTGCTTGTCAGCCCGGAGACAAGGTTTCACCCAAGTGTTTTCTTTCACAGAACTCCAGAGAAAATTTAGCAAGATTAGGAGAAACACAATGAACCTATATGGAGGTTATTGACACTTTTTTTTTCTTCTACACATTCCACAAACAATACTGACATCTTCTGGTAGGTTGGGAATTTGAAGTTGTAAAATTGTCTTGGAACCATTTCAATCCATTCATCTTTTCTGGTTATTATTCAAAAGAGGTCTCTATTGCCAAAAAAGATATTAGCCAACATTCTTCTGGATCACTCCTGCTTATTATTATTAACTATGTTATATCAGAATCCTAGTGTAGTTTTAAGACACAACATGATGAAATGGGATAGTTGACAGTATATATTATGCGACAAGTTCAAGAAAAGTGCAGAGTATGCAATTAAAACTACATTTTAATGTATTATACATCATCAGTAGACCTGATCTTGCTCAGTTCTAAGACATTAAGCAAGGTTTCATGTGGTCGGTATGAAACAAAGGAAGAATAAAAGATTCTAATTCACTAGAAGGAAATTTGGGGCTAGGAAAAATCATGCAGTCATAAATTATACACTCACAAATGGCATTTTAATACATGAGAAATTTAAGATAAATAAAAGGCATCTTTAAGAGAAAATAAGTTACAAAAGAGGAAGATGAAAATATGTTCAGGAATTAGAGGGACAATAGTTTTTGTTCCTTTTTAATAACATTGGGGAAAGTAGATGAGGGTTTATTTTCAAGATTTATTTTCTGGATATGAACTTTAGGAGTTTTTGACCGCAAGTTAACAAAGCAGAATCATTTCTGACTTCCTCTTTCATCCTAATCAGTGCTCAAGGCAGATCTCAAAAATTATGGTTAACAACTTTACCAGCAATAATAAAGTAAAGCAATTTATACAATAGATTATATAGTATTATGTCATGCATATTCATAGATGTAATCAAGGATCTGGAAAATGATATCATATAATATGGCTCAGGAACTTCAGAAAACTTTCTTAATGTTTAGAATTAATAACTGTATTATAAAAAGTATGTAAGTAGTCATGCAAAAGTTTCTATAGACTTGCCTCTTTGTGCTATTGGACCAATCTTGCAATGTTGAGATGTGCACTTAGTGAAACCTGAAGTGTTTCATTAACTAGACCAACTCATCCATTCTAAGTACTGCTTTGGATTCAAGGAGACAATGCATCAGGGAAGAAGATAAGGAAGAAAAGCTTTATACTAATCAGGATGATAGAATTTGGCAATGGAAGGGGACTAAGAGATCAGCTAATCCAATTCCCTCATTTTAACAAATAAGGAAAATGAGGTCCAGAAATCCCATAAGATCACACAAGGAATGAATTGCCAAGGAAAGAGCTGAATCTCTAGTCCTTTTACTTCAAACACAATTCTTTAATCTTTAATTCGGTTACCCTTCAAGAAATCTAATCTATCAACAATCCACTATTAGACTAAAATGAAAATCACTAATCATAGCATGAAAAATCACTAATAATTAAAGAAATGTAAATTAAAGCAATTATAAGGTACTACCTTAAAATCATCAGATTGACAAAGTTTACAGAAAAAGAAAATGAAATATTTGGAAGTGACTAAGAAAATAGGTGCACTGATACACAAGTGGTAGCTCTGTGAATGGAAACAATCATTCTGGATAACAATTTGGAACAATGCCCAAAACATTATTAAGCTGACCCATTGATACCCTTACTAAATCTATACCCCAAAGGGATTTAAATAAAGAGGAAAAGGACCCATACAGACAGAAATATTTACAACAGTTTTTTTTTTTGTGACAAAGAACTGAAAACAAAGAGGATGTCCATCAACCAAGGAATGGCTGGAGAAAATGATGGTATAAGAATATAATCACATGCTACTTTGCAGAAAGACAAAAGGAATTCTTTCAGAGAAATCTGGAAAAAATTCTCTAAACAGATACAGAATGAAGTGAGTAGAATTAGAGAATAATGTATACAATAACAACGACAGTGTAAGGATAAACAATTTTGAAAGATTTAAGAACTCCAATCAACATAATGGCCAATAACAATTGCAAAGGACTCATGATGAAACATGCTCCTGAAAAACTCAGGTGGAACATTAAGACATATAGTTTTGGGGGGCAGCTGGGTAGCTCAGTGGATTGAGAGCCAGGCCTAGAGACAGGAAGTCCTAGGTTCAAATGTGGTCTCAGACACTTCCCAGCTGTGTGACCCTGGGCAAGTCACTTGACCCCCATTGCCTACCCTTACCATTCTTCTGCCTTGGAGTCAATACACAGTATTGACTCCAAGATGGAAGGTAAGGATTTTTAAAAAAAAAAAAAAGACATATAGTTTTTGTGCACAGCCAATGCAGGAATTTGTTTCAACTATGCATGTTTGTTTAAAAGGATTTTTTTTTTCTTTTATAATGGGGGTGAGCAGGAAAGAGAGAAAATGATTTTTTGTTTATTGAAAAAGTTAAATTAAGAAAACAAAAATGAACAAAAGCAAAAGTCATCAAATAATCTTTTTTAAAAATGTTTATCCTCATATTAGGTGGCTCAGTAAATAGAGCATTGGGCCTGGACTCAGGAAAAGCTGAGTTCAAATCTGACCTCAAATGCTTACTAGATATATGACTAGAGGTAAGTCACTTAACCCTGTTTACATCAGTTTCCTCATCTGTAATATGACATGGAGAAGGAAATTGCAAACCACTCTAGCATCTTTGCCAAGAAAACCCCAAATGGGATCACAAAGTGATCCTCACATGCAAGTCGTACTAAGTCAACTAAGTAAAGTAACAATAATCTTCTAAGGATTTTTCTTAACATACCTGAGGAAACTTTAATTTTGTTATCATCATCAGTCATTCTCACAGCTGATATTTCTGTAACACTTGAAAGACTGCAAAGTTCTCTCTGTATAGGACAGAACATTTGAGCCTCATAAGAGCCCTGTGACATAGGTATAATAGCAACTTTTCATCAGAACTAAGACTAAGCTAAAAAGTATGAGGAATCAAAAGAGCCAAGTTGATCAATGAGATTATCACTATATGACTATGGACAAGAATAGCATCACAGCTTTATACCTTAAAGGCTACCATATCCAAACTACTCATTTTACAGATGAGGCAACTGAGGCACAAAGTAGTTAAGTGAATTCCCCAGGATCATATAACTGATATCTGAGCTAAAATTTGAATTCAGGTCTGATAACTAGATGACCTTCCAATTCTAAAGGAACATGACTAGGAAACTAAGAGATGTGCACATAGCAATCAGAAACATTAAACTTATCATCTAATTGGTTAAATCATTTGATTTTTAACAAGAGAAAAATGTAACTGAAGATGAAATCTGAGATTTAAAAAGACCAGGGAAGCAATTGGCATTATGAGATGTGTACTGATATGATTTATCTAATCATCTGGATCACCCAGCATTTCTCCTGGTCATGACAACTCCTCACTAATCTGGTTATCATCCATCGAAATGGGTGATGATAAAGAACAGATCAGGACTGTTTTGTATATGGTAAAGTAGAATAAAGAGCAGAGTCTATAATTCTTTATTGTATTTCTAGACTATGTCATTTATATTGCCTAAAAGCACAAACAAATGCATTCCAGAAAAAATGTTTTGAATAATGCTTACCAATGATTAATATAGTACACTATTAACAGAGAATATTTTGCTGCAATGTTTTTCTGAATCCGGAAGAACTAAAAGAAAAAAAACATAGAAGTGGTTGAGAATAGAAATTAAGAACTGATTAATTGCCTTCCAAGCTATACTTATTCCTCCAGCTGTTGTTTTATGAACTCAGAAGACTCATCTGATTTTGCACAAATATTCTCAGGCAAAAGAAAAAGCAACTTGATCGAATCTATAGAGGCATTGAAAGAAAAATAGAAACAGAATCCAAATGTTCAATATAATGAAAAATCAGTAGAGTGGAAAACCATTTTGGGCTGTAAATTTATTATATTGAAATAAGCAAGTTAGAGGATATTGGTCATAACTTGAACCAAGGAATTGTACTTATATTTTCACAGATTGTCTGGAGAACCAAAATATGGTTCTTTTGTTTTTAGATGGGCAAAAGATAAATTATATGATTTATGTTAGCAATTTCAATTGATGATGACCAACCCTTTCATATTTTGTAAGTTAAAGTAATGTTGCTTATTCATCATCCTTAGGATATGCACTAACAGTGGAGGACTTTGATCTAAGAAATTTCATATATGGCTAGCACGATTCAAGGTATAATCTGTGGTATAGAACAGAGCTCTATAAGGGGAAATGATTGGCTTACATGAAGAACAAAGCTATAGCAATGGCCTTATTGGCACCATGTTCTAAATAAACAATGACAGAAAACAAACACATTTTCAAATTGCCAAGAAAATTACATTTTCAGGTACTATAATTATCCTTTGGGATCAAAAATTGTATTAAAAGTAACGTACACATTAAGTATACTTTAGAATAGGAATTAGTACCCAAATGATTGATTCTTAGAATTAGACAAATTATAAATGTTACTATGAGGTTACATCTGCATAATAAAAACATTCAAGCAGTGAAAATAATTGAGTAAAAACAATTATTAAGTCAGTTGTTTGACTTTGTGTAAACAAAGCAGTCAGTTTATTTTTACTTTTCAATTGGATATTTGGCATCATCACATAGACACAATTATTCTATGCTTCTCCACTGGTGTGGGAAATCATAAAAGACAAAAGGCCTGAACACTGAATTCAACTTCATGCCATTCCACAAACATTTACTAAAGACCTCCTACAACCATGGTACTGTGCTAAGGACTGAACCAAATGAGCATTCTTAATGTGATCCTGATTGCTAATCCTCTATTCTCTGGAAAGGGCATGTCACCTAGCTAACATTTATAAAGGACATAAAAATGATTTACATACTTATATTACCTCATATAAGTCAAATACTCTAAATATTATTATCCCCATTTTACAGATGAGAGAAATAAGGCTTAGAGAGGTTAAGTAATTTATATACTATAGTTCAGTGATGGTAAACCTTTTAGAGATGGAGTGCCATGCCCCACCCTCTGCCCCCCCTACCTCACCCCTAATCCCACCCCTTACCCCAGACAGGAGAGGGAGAAGGGAGGAAGTGCTCCCATTGGGCTGCTGGGCAGAGGGGTGGGGGAAATGAGGAATGTCTTCAGGCTCATAGAGAGGGGGAGAGGAACAGCTCCTCCACGAGTCCCTCTGACTTTCTAGTAGCAAACTCTGGCAGGCAACTGTAGGCATGCCCACAGAGAGGGCTCTGGGTGTCCTCTCTGGCACATGTGCCATAGATTCACCATCACTGCTACGGTTAGTCAAGTTTGAGATGAAGGAGTCAAACCTAGGTCTTTCTAAATTCCATCAGTTCTTACAATCTGGTCCTAGCCCACCTTTCCAAACTTATTCTTTGTTCCCTTTTATGTACACTAAATTCTAGGCAAACATGTTCTTCATTTTCAGTCTTGGGCAAACAACTCAAACTTTCTGTGGATCAGTTTATGTATGTGTAAAATAAAAAGGAGCTGTATTAAATGATCTGTTAGGTCCCTGTTGCCATATATCTATTGTCCTATGAACATTCTACCAACTTTGCATAGGCTGTATTCTATTCCTGAAATCTATTCTCTCTCTACCCCCTCCCTCCTTTGTAGCCTATATTCTTTGAAAGATGAGCTCAAATGCTACCTACAATATATGGCCTTTCTTGATCCCCAAACTACTAGTGCATTCCCCTCCTTGAAATTATTTTGTATATATTCTGTATTTACTTACATGTGTACATTTTGTTTCCCCTGTTTCATTTTTATTGTATCCTTTACAGCTATCACAGTAACTGGCACTTATAAATGCTTGTGAAATATTTAATGATTAATTAATGCTACCTAAAATTTTAGTAGTAATAAAAGTGCCCAATTTACAAAATTCAGCAATCTAAATTTTTTAAAAGTTACACAAAATAATTTGGTGACAAATATAACAATCCCATTTTAATGAAGGAACAAATTACAGAGTAACTATGTGATAATTCAAGAATTTTTTTCAGCTCATATATTTTATGGTGAATGGACTAGGATGTTTCTCTATAATTTTCCACAATTTTCCTCACACTTATGTTGATGAAGAAAAGAAAAAGAGAAATAATTTCATCCTGAAAAAATGAATATCCAAATTTTCTAAAATAATGGCAGCATGAAAACATTCTTTTGACCATTTTAAAATTAGTAGTTTATTGCTGAAAATATTGAAGCACTTCCTAAAACATCAATTCATTAGAAAGATTGATTTATGCCTTAAGACTATGCTGGTGAACTTATGGCATGCATGCCAGAGGGGGCTGCTCCCTACCCTTTCTCCTTGTGCACCTGAGGACATTTCTCACATGACCTGCTCTTCTGCCCAGTAGCCCAATGGGAGAGCTTCCTCCCTCCCCTGTCTGGCGTAAGGTGGGGGGCTCACATGCAGCATGAGGGTTTGCAGTTTGGGTACAAACCCTCTGAATAAGAAATTAATTTTTATGGACTTTCAGATTATCCTAAATAATCACAGAAACTTAGAGTTAAGAGAAATCTTAGAGGTCGTCTCTTCAAAATTCTTATCCAAGGAAAAAATTTCCTTCTAATAATAGCACACATTAATGTACAATTATTTAGACAATGATATTAAAAAGTAATAATTTATATAATGTTTTAAGATGTGCAAAATGTTTTACAAATATTTTCTTATTTTATCCTTGAAAAAATCATAAGCAGTAAATGCTATTATTATTTCCATTTTGAAGATGAAGAAATTAAAGTAAATAAAAGTTAAGTAATGTGGCCAGTCTCACAGATAGTACATATATAAGGATGGATTTTAAAAAATAATATTTTATTTTATTCCCAATCACAAATAAAAATAATTTTAACATTCTTTTTTTAAATTTTGAGTTTCAAATTCTCATCCTCCCTCCCTTCCCCTACACCTTCCCTAAGAGGGTAAGCAATTCTGATACCGATTTTACATATGCAATCACAAAAAAAAATATTTTTCCTTATTAATCATTTTGTGGAAGAGATCTCAAACCAAAAAAGAAGAAGAAAAAGGAAGAAAGTGAAATAGAATATGTTTGGATCTGCATTAAAACTTCAGTTGTTCTTTCTCTGAAAGTGGATTGCATTTTTCATCATGAGTCTTTGGGATTATCTTAGATCACTGCATTGCTGAGAATAGCTAGATCATTCACACTTGTTTGTCAAACAATATTGCTGTTACTGTGTACAATGTTCTTCTATGTCCACTCACTTCATTTTGCATCAGTTCATGTAAGTTTCTAGGTTTTTCTGAAATCTTTCTACTCATAATTTCTTATAGTACAATTATTTTCCATTACAATCATATAACACAACTTGTTCACCCATTCTTCAGCTGATAAATATCCCCTCAATTTCCAATTGTTTGCTACCACAAAAAAAGCTGACATAAGTAATTTTGAACAAATAGGTCCTGTTCCCTTTTTGTATCTCTTTGGGATACAGATCTAGAAGGAATATTGCTGGATCAAAAGGTATTCAGATTTTTATAGCACTTTGGAAATAGTTCCAAATTACTCTCCAGAATAGTTGGGTCAGATCACAAATCCATCTACAATACATTAATGTCCTAATTTTCCCATGTTTTCATTTTCTTTCATATTGGCCAATCTGATATGTATGAGGTGCTACCTAAGATTTATTTTAATTCATATTTCTCTAGTCAAAGGTGATTTAGAGCATATGACTATAGATAGCTTTGATTTCTTTATGTGAAAACTACAAAGACTGGATTTGAACTTGGGTTTTAACTCTAGGTCTAATACTTTATCATGTCACCTAGCTACCTCATTTAGCTCTTCAAAACTTGCCAAATTCTTTTCTCTTGTGTAAGGCAACCCAGGTTTTCAAGTGAGGAAAAAGGGCAGACAGAGTGAGTAATTTGCTCAGAATCATACAGACAGCCAGACCTAAGGACAAGGAACAGAACCACAGTCCTGCTAACTCTATGTTCAGTACTCTCTCCGTTATTCCATACCAAAAAATGAATTCCCAACCTTTGCTCAAACACTCCTCAATGATGGTGAGTTTATTAATTTGCAAGGTAGCTTGATCCATTATTGAAAAGTTCTAATTTAGGAATTCTTAACCTTTTTGTGTCTGACCACTTCATAGAATTTATTTTTTAATTCTTAATTGAAAGACATGAAAATTTTCAGTTAGAGATGAGTAAAAGTAAAGATGTATTTTTCCTATGCATGTTTAAAAATTCCTTGAAATCTATCCACTGATCAGGACTCCAGATTTAAGAAACTCTGCTATAAAGTGTTTAGAAATTTATCTATATATTGAATTATTTTTAGCCTGCCTATAACTTCTTCCTTGTTCTACTTTCTGTGAATAAGCAAAACAAGTTAATTCCCTTTCCCACATGACAGAAATTCAAATTTTACTATTTCGACTGATTGTGCTGTAGTGGAAATGAAGTTGGAATTTGTTCCCAGGAAAAGCTGAGTTTCAGTCTCCTCTCTGACATTTATTATTGTTGTGACCATGGACAAGTCATTTTTCCTCTCTTAGTGTAAATTTCTTTATCTGTAAAAAAGAGATAGCAATTGTAGGTTAACTTCTTCATAGAATTATGAGGCTTTTGATGAGATAATATAAATGAGATGTTTGGTAATCCTCAAAGTCCTAAACCATTCTAAGCGACATTGGTCTCATAAAGTTCTGTCAATAGATTTGTTATTTCACTGGTGCTCATACTCCCTCAATCTATGCAAATAAATCATGCCCCATGCCAGATAAAATGTTTCTTGAATTACTACATTAAGAAAATTTATAGCTTGATGATCAACCTTCTGGTGATGAGCCTTTCTGAACTTCATTAATAAGTTTGGTCTTCAGACAAAAAAAAAAAAACATCAGCAGTAGTTTAGATTTGAGGGTGACCTACTACTACTTGTTCTCCCTTCATATGTCCAGAGTTGTACACTTCCATACCATAATGAGGATTCAAAGTGGAATTTTAATGAAGGATTAAAGAAAATAGTAATTAATATGAAGAAATAGTAAAAAATAGTCAGGGAAAAAGCAATTTGTCTTTCATTCTTTAAAATTCCATCAGATTTTAGAACTAGAAAAATACTTAAAGATCCTTATTTAATATCTTATATCGTGGTATTTTATGCTCTAATTAACTGAGGTCCAAGAGTGTAAGTGACTTACTCAAACCTGTCATCTTACAGTTTCCTTAATCCTACACTACTTAGTGATAGAAACAGAAGTGATTTGCACAGTTCTCTACTCTCAAAGTTCCTTCTGCTATAGTAGTAATTCCTACCCTTTTCAAGTGTGAGGGTCTCTTTTTGCATATCAAAACTTTTCTTTCACTCTTATTTATAGGAATTATATAATTAGTTTTCATTGATTAAGAAAATAAATGACGACCAAAAATAACCTAAATTCAATAACACTTTTAAATGAATTTTAATTTGGTGCTACCCTATATTTGAAAACTAGTAATCAAGATATGAGCAAGATATTTTAAGTTTTATTAATATTTTTGTTTTCTGTTCATAAACATTCCCAGATTACCCAGATGATCAAAAGAATAATTTGGTGTCAATATGGACTTCAGGACTCCTCTGAATATTTTGAAGTCCCCACTCCTCCTATAACTTTTCATAGAGTTTATTAATTTGTATGTATCCTTGGTATTTAAATGTAATATGGGATAATAATAAAGATGGAACTGTGACTAACCCTATTTCTTTTTCACATAGTATTAAAACTAGTAAACAAAGCATTAGCACTATCTAGTGGTAATTAAAATGATAGACTCGGAATCTTTAAAATTTGAGAGGACTTTAGAGATCATATCTTGTCATTTTACAAAATATAAAAAATAGAAACAATACCTTACAAGACTGGATCCCAGGTCTACTGACTCCAAGTCCAGTGCTATATCACTATAACACTATAGTTGCAGTAATGAGTCCTAGAAACAGAATTCAGCCTTATTAGCTTTGACTAGTTAATGCCTAATAAAGATTCTATGATCTTCTAAAGTATATCTCACCTTAGTTAGAAAAGAACAGTTAGGGGGCAGCTGGGTAACTCAGTGGATTGAGAGCCAGGCCTAGACACGGGAGGTCCTAGGTTCAAATCTGGCCTCAGACACTTCCCAGCTGTGTGACCCTGGGCAAGTCACTTGACCCCCATTGCCTACCCTTACCAC
Source organism: Gracilinanus agilis (assembly GCF_016433145.1). NCBI lineage: Eukaryota > Metazoa > Chordata > Mammalia > Didelphimorphia > Didelphidae > Gracilinanus > Gracilinanus agilis. The sequence goes on along the minus strand of NC_058132.1, from coordinate 231,662,045 downwards.
TCTTCTGCCTTGGAGTCAATACACAGTGTTGACTCCAAGACGGAAGGTAAGGGAAAGAAAAGAAAAGAAAAGGAAAGAAAGGAAAGGAAAGGAAAGGAAAGGAAAGGAAAGGAAAGAAAAGAAAAGAAAAGAAAAGAAAAGAAAAGAAAAGGACAGGTAATAAATACAGAAAATGTCCCAAAGGAGTATCTATCCTATCTTGGTCTCACAGTGCTCTATAATATATATGATTTTCATCTAGAGTTTGTGAACTTGATTTTTAATATTTTGATAGCTGAATTGCAATATCATTGGTTACTTTGTATGCTTATGTATTTTATTTTGTGCACGCAAAAACATTTTTCTGAGAAGGGAGTCACCAGACTTCCAAATGAGTCCATGATCACAAAAAAAAATTAAGAACTCTTAGTCTATAGGCATTTCATAACAAAAACTCACATTTATAGAGCACTTGAGCTTTATAAAGGACTTTCTTCTCAAAAATCCTGTAAGACAGAGACTCTGGGTAATTATGCTTTGTTTTATAGGCAAGATAGTCAAGGGGAAAACATATTATGCAAAGTTTCCAAGCTCCTAGAGCTAATAAGCATCAGTTGGGATTCAAACATAGGTCTCTCTCTCTCCAAATCCAAAGTACTTTTCACTGTTATATGTTGCCTCTTTGATGCTTATGTAGTTTAAATATATAACCTGTTGTGTTGGAGTTATCCTCATTTTTAAAATTGTATTTGGAGGCTATAAAACATAGTAAAAATATTCTTTTGTAAGGCAGTATGAAAAGAGAGTTATATTTAAAATCAAAGAACTCACCTTTGGTTCCCTGTCCTGATACTAATTTTATTTGGACAATAACAGTCAATAGACCTTCATCAAGCACCTGTGTCAGGCATTCTTCAAAGAGCTGAGGATACACACACACACACACACACACACACACACACACACACACACACACATAAGAGGGCAAAAGACTATCTCTGCCCTCAAAGAACTCACAATCTAACAATCTCTTTGGAATCTCTTTCCTGATTTCTAAAATGGAATTAAATTAATACTTGTACTATCTAACTCAAGTTGTTGAAAAATCAAATGAGATAGTATAAGATGTTTTATAAGAATTTGAAACACTAAGTAAATAAATATAAGTTGTTAGAGTAAGAGACAATGGCATTGTGTTTCTAGGACTAAGCCACCCTAATATTTGCATCACTGTCCCATAATCTTAATTCATCTTCTATGACCATATTATTTCTTTTTTTCTCTATCTCTGATAAGTAATAAAGAACAGTCTATCTTACCATATGCAATGAAGCCTCAGTGCCTTTAGCCACTGGCCCTGGAAGTACATATTGGGATAAGGTTCTTTCATCTGGTGCAACAGATGGCTGGAAACCTCAGGGTTTAGGTAAATAATTGCTTTTTTCAAAAGATGTTAAAAAGTGAGCATAGCTTCACTCATTCTTTTATCTAGGCATGGCTTAAGAGCATGCAGTGACCTGACTCATCCACACCCAAATGAGAGCAAAAGAATCACATGAGAAAGTTCCTTCCTGTCTAAGAAATCTTTAAATCAATACTCAAGGATAGTTTTAGAGTATTAGGAAAGCCATGATGTTTAATCAGAAACAAAGAGGTAATGGCAGGAAGAAAAAGAGAAAGAGGAATTCTTTCAAGCTATGCCTCAGGTACCACACAGGGTAGAATGCCTTATTAAGGTCCCTAATCCAAATTTGGTACATGCAAATAAAAACTCTCAATCTAGGATCTTTCATAATTTCTTTACTGATATACCAAAAGAAATCAGGAGTGCTTGAAAGAATTGCAATTTGCGGCTCATACTTTTTGGGAATGCCTAAAGTTATATTTTGCTTGTTAAAATAAGAAAATGATAGGTAGTTAAGTACTATTTAAAACAGTATGAAATTATAAAAGATTCATGTCTATATTTATAATGGATCTAAAATTTGAAAATATTAATAATCATGCAGAAATATGAAATATTCAAAAAATATGGCATCTCTACATTAATCAGCGAGTAGATAAATGCCAGTTTCTTTGGGGAAAAGAAAAAGAGATGGGAAAGAGACCCTAATATCAAAGGTAAAAAAAACTGTGGAAAAGAAAAAAGAAAAACTACAGAATAGAGTTCGTAAACGCAATGACATTTTTTTTAAGGATCTGAAATTAGAAATACAAAGAGATAGATGATATTAAATGGGTGGATAGATGAACAGGTAGATAAATAGATGAGGTAGCTATGAGACAGAGAGAAAGAGAAAGAGTAGATAGAACATTTATTAAATCCTTTAAAATGTGCCAGGAATTGTGCAAATTGCAGAGCATATACAATTTTTTAAAAAGATTGTTCTTGTTCTCGAGGATTTACATTCTAACAAGAAAAGATAAATCACAGAGATCTTGAAACATTGAGGGGAAGGGTGCAGAGGGGAAAGGTCTGGGAGATGGAATTGTCTAAGGATAGAATTGTCTGCAGAGTAAGTTGAGAAAAAAAAAGAAAGAAAAATAGAGAACTGAACAAACTACTAAATAGTGACCAAATTTGGCCCCAGAGGAAAATTGAGAAAATATAGTTTGCTCCCTTTATTGCAGAGGTGGGGCCTATGGGTATGGAATATTGCATATGTTATCAAAGTGTTTACTGGTTTTGCTGATCAAGTAGGTTTTTTTCTTAATTTTAAAAATCTTCATCACAAGGGAATGTCTAAGGGGTAGGGGAGAAAAGGAAGAACAGATTCCAAACCAATGTGATATAAATCCAAAAGGCAAAAATAAAAATTGAGAAGTTAGTGATTTTCCAAAGACCACACAGGTGGTAATTATGAGAGGCAGGGAAATTTCAGTTGAGGTCATCCTAACTTCAAGATCAGCATTTAATCCAAAATAGCATCCTTCCTCTGAGTAATGGGCTTCAGACATTACAATTTAATATATAAAGACATTTAATTTTGCCTATGCACTTCATTTATATTTTGAGACCAATAAAATCCAAAAAATATTATCCAGTATGTTGACCATACCCAATGTGGAGGAATTCCAAGGCAGGGGCAAAACTTGCATAGGACTAGAAGATATGGATGGACTTTGATTTGAACTGTCTGGTGGAATTCCCATACTGAGGAGATTGAAGATCCAAAAAAATATTATGGCTATGTCCTTTAAAAAATGTTCTTTTAAGTCTGTTCTATAAATTAGTCATTGAAATATCTCCCTGAAATAGAGACAATTAAATGAGACAGCTTGAATCTATAAATAACCTTTCTTTCTATTAAATACATAATATACTTCTTAGTATTTGCCAAAGGGGACTAAGTATGGTGTACTTTGATGCATAATATTATTTATATATTTACTTCTGGCAGAAGGAATTAATTTGAATATGTATCCTGAAAGGCATATTCTAATGTTTTTTTTTTCATTTACACACTCAACTTCGGAGAATAAGAAAGGTGAAAACAGGAGGATCTCCAGTTTCATTACAATGGCACTTTGGGAATAAACATAAGGACACTTGGTGCTTTTTATCTCCAATTAGCTTTACAAATCTTATGAAACTAAATTTTAATGAAAGCAAGTGCATAGAACTCAATTAAAGGGTTAGAGAATTAGAAGACCAATGTTAACATATTCACAAGAGAAAGAATAAGATTAAGGAAAGGAAAGAACAAAGATAGGAAAGAATAAGCAAAGAAGTAGAAACACTGAGTTGAGGAAAACTAAGGGTTGAAAGGATCATAGGATTATTATAGAGTTAGGTTCAGACATGACCTTAGAGATAATTGAGTCTCTGACCCATCATTTGACGGATGAGGAAACTGAGACCTAGAGTATTAAAGTTACTTGCCTAAAATCAATATTGGAAACAAGTCAACGGCAGAGATGGTATTCAAACACAGATCCTCTAACTCTAAATCCAGTTGTGCATTGTATTATGCCACCAAAAGGAAATTAGAAAGGGGGAAAAAGGAAAGAAAAAAGAGAAAGAAAGGGAAAAGAAAGGCAAGGAAAAGAAAAGAAAGGAAAGGAAAAGAAAGAATTTCCTGAGGATAGATAGATATATTTTTTGTCCTTAATTCTTCAGCACCTAATATAGTGCCTGGTATACACTGGATGCTTGATAAATGATTACATTGAATCATCTCTCTAATAATGTGCTAGAGTCACACTTGCTATATGCTCTTCCTAACATGATGTGGATTTGGAAACCACGAATAATCCAGAGGGACATGCCATTATCTATTTTTATACTAAAAAAATTATCTGCTTGCCAAATATTACTGGAATAACTCTTGCTTTATATACTATCATTACTTTTGTGGTGATATAATCTCAGTATGACCTATACTAGGAATTCTGTGGGGAGGCAAAAGACCAAGAAAAGTTGTATTTGTCTACCATTCCAATGGTCATGGAGTCAATGGAGGATGAAGGCACAGTCAAAATACCTAACAGGTTCTTATCTGCTTCCCACAATAACATGGAAGGACTCATTGATGAGACTCAATTCAATTTAAGTACTTGAGTCTCTCCCACCTCCCATTGCCTAAGACAGTTCCCTGAACAAGATACAATATGCCATCATGGGCCATTATGAGAAATAATGTAATATATAAATAATATAACAGGATAATGTAATATGATAGAAAGAATGGAACTGAATGAAATAAAACTCCCTAACACTTTCCTCATATAGACTCAGTCTAAATGTTCACACAGTTTCAATTTCTTTGGGCCTCTGATTTTTCAGCTGAAAAATAAAATAATTATAGCTCTCATCCATGCAGCTTAAAAGCATGCTGTGAGGAGTAATGAGATAAGATTTTATAAGGGGGGTTCGAGAATAGAAGGTGGAAAAGACACAGTGCTAATGTCAATATTATTATCAAAAAACAGCAAAAGAAAAAACAGTTCTTAGCATCTTGTATTAATATCACTTGCTCATAAGTGTTTTCTGAGCACTAACAAATATTCAGGGAAGGATTCCATTGAAAAAGACTTAGGAGCTTTTCAGCACATCCAAAAAAGAATTTTTTTAAAAAAATTCAGATTAGGCAGTTTTAGAAGACACTATGGACAACAATTTAAAATTAATGGATTGTCTTATTGAATTGAGTAAAAGCAGTGCAATCCAAATACACATATTTCTCTAGGTACAAAGTGGGAGTAGAGGGTTAAAATTTACACTTGGGTTAATAGGAATGGCTAGCAGGATAGCCACTAGATCAATGGATGGAAAGCCAGGCTTGGAGATAATAGTTCCTGATTTCAAATGTGGCCTTAGATACCTTCTAGCTGTGTGACTTTGGGAAAGTCATTTCACTTCTCTTGCCTATCCTTAACCACTCTTCTGCTTTGGAATAAATACTTAGTATCAATTCTAAGACAGAAGATAAGGATTTAAATAATAATTATTATAATAGTGGCTAGGTTCTGTGAGAGCCACAAAAGAGATAATCACAGTAATGGAAAATAAATTGCTTTCTCCAAAGTTGTCAATGTTCTCTTAATTGTCAAATCATCTCAATCTTCATTCTCCTTGACTTCCCTGAAGCCATGGATGATGTTGATCATCCTCTCCTCCTTGATAATGTCTTCTCTCTGGGTTTTTAGGACACCACTCTCTCCTGGATCTCTTCCTACCTCTCTGACACTTCTTCTTAGTCTCCTTTCCTGAATCTTCACCCAAATCTATAATCCTCTAACCATAGGTGCCCCACAGGGTTCTGTCCTAAGCCCTTTTCTCTTCTTCCTCTATGCTACTTACCTCTCTACTCTATGAACTCCCATGAATTTAATTACTCTATGCTGATGATTCTCAAATCTACTTAGCCTGTCCTAACTTCTCTATTAATTTTGTTTCACAATTTCAACTGCCTTTCAGTCATCTTGAACCGGATGTCCAATGGACATCTTAAACTCAACATGTCCAGAATGGAACTCATTATCTTCCCCAAAGCCTTCTCCTCCTCCTATCTTTACTACTACTGGAGAGGGCAACACCATCTTCCCAGTTCCTCAGGTTTACAACCTAAGCGTAATCCTTGACTCCACGTGCACCATAACCAAGTTGTTGCCAATACTTGGTTTCACCTTTGCATCATCTCTGGAAAATACATATTTCTCTTCTGTGACACCATCACTACTCTGATGCAAGCCTTCATTATCTCATGCTTGGACTATAGCAATCACCTGCTGCTGGGTCTACAAGCTTCAAGTCTCTCTACTCTCATCCATCCTCCATTCATCCACCAAAATTATTTCCCCAAAACATAGGACTGACCATGTCATTCTTCTCTAAATAAACTACAGTCTCCCTGTTGCTTTCAGAATCAAATACAAAATCATGTTTAACATTCAAAACCTTCCATAACCAAGCCTCCTCCTTGCCTCCCCACCTCCCATGCAAATACTTCAATCCAATGACACTGGCTTCTTAGCTGTTCCATAGATATGATAATCCATCTCTTGGATCTAGGCATTTTTTCTCGTTGTCCCTCATGCCTGGAATGTTCTCTCCCCTCATCTCTACCCATTGGTCTCTCTGGATTCTTTTAAGTATCATGTAAAAATTCATTCTATGGGAAGCCTTTCCTGACCCCTCTTAATATTTTTGCCTTCTCTTATCTACTTTCTATTTATGCTGTACTTTGTGGCTTGTATGTGTGTGTGTGTGTGTGTGTGTGTGTGTGTATGTGTGTGTATAGATAGATAGATAGATAGATAGATAGATAGATAGATAGATAGATATAGATATAGATATTTGTTTCCTTGTTGCCTTTCATACTTGGTTGCATGGTCCTTGAGGGCATGGACTGTTTTTTTAACTCTTTTTAAAGCCCAGTACTTAGCACATTGCCTGGAACATAGTAGGTGCTTAGTAAATATTTATTAATTGGAAAATCTATGATTCAATAATGTTTACAAGTGGAGAATATTAACTATTAATTAGAGAAATGCAAACTGAAAATTTCAAAACCTCATACTTATCAGACTGGCTATTATGACAAAATGGGAAAGTGATAAATGTTGGAAGGGATATGGTAAAACTGGGACACTAATGCATTGTTGGTAGAGCTGTGAACTGATACAACCATTCTAGAGAACAATTTGGAACCTTGGCAAAAAGGCCTTAAAAGTCTGTATTCTCTTTGACCCAGCAATATCATTATTAGATTTATAACCCAAAGAGCTCAAAGACAAAGAAAAAGGATCTTCTTGTTGGCAAAGAACTAGAAACTGAAGGATTATCCATCAGCTGGGGAGTGGCTAGAAAAGTTATGGTATATGATTGTAATAAAATACTATTGTGCCATAAGAAATGACTAACCAAGACAATCACAACAAAAACCTGGAAAAACTTATATGAAATGATGCAAAGTGAAAAGAATAAAACCAGGAGAATGTTGCACATAGTAACAGCAATAATGTATGATGATCAGTTATGAATATCAGCAATGAGATGGTCCAGGACTTCAAGGGACTCATGACAAAAAAGACTATCCACCACAAGAGAAAGAACTTATGGAGTCTGAGTACAGACTGAAGTATGCCATTCTTCACATTGTTTCCTCCATGAATTTTTCTCTGGTGTGATATGTGTCTTCTTTCACAACATAGTAGATATGGAAATACATATTGTATGATAACACATGTATAGTCTATGTTATATTATGTGCCATCTTGTGGAGGAGAGAGGAGTAAAAAAGAGGGAAAGAACATGGACCACAAAATAGAAAACAATTATCAAAAACTGTATTGACATGTAAAAAAAAGAGAATGTTAGAAATTATAGAGAAGGGATTCCTACATAGTGGAAGAGTCTGAACTATATGATCTCTAAAAGCTCCAGGGCTGGAATTCTAAAGCTAGAAGGGATAAGAGTAAATCATTTAATCATCTTGAACCTTATTTTTGTCATCTATAAAATGGGAATAATAATAAATCGCTCATCTACAAAATTCTTTAAAGGTTGTCAAAGTGTTTTATTCACTATTAACCTGTGTAGAAGGAAGGTTTGGTATTATTTTCATCTTATATGTGATGAAACTGAGGTTCACAACATATCCATGACTTGCCCAGTGAGCATAAATTTAGTGGAAGTTGAGCTTAAGCCCAGGTTTTTATACTGAAATCCTAATTACTTACTAGTTTCTTATTATACCCTACTTGCCTCATAGGGATATTTGAGGAAAATATAACCCTTAAGAGTATCTATCAGAGAGAATTATTACTGCACAATTGTTAGAGCACTGAGCCAGAAGTCAGAATGACTTGAATTCAATTTTGATCTCATATAATTAGTTGTTGTGTGATATGTGGCAATTCTTTTCTCTGTCTCAGTTTCCTCAATTGTAAAATGATGATAATAATAGCACTTAACTCCCATGGTTGATTTGAATCAAATGAGATAAATCTTGAATTGCTTAGCACAGTGCCTGGCACATAGTAGGTGCTATATAAATGCTACCTGTTAATATTGTGATTATTATCCTGTGACACAGAAGTAGTTCATATTTAACCCAACCTCTAAGGTCTGTGATGTGCTTTTCTAAGAACAACCCTGTGATGTCAATGGTGTAAATGCTTGCATTTTCATTTTTGTTAGGACATAAACCCAGTTCTCCTGCTTTTACATCTTGAGCTTTTTTGACTAAGAAAGGCTTTTCCTTATCAAATAAGGTTTGAAAAATATGTTTGAGCCAGATTATGTAGGGTATTACATGACAGACACAGAGGTTTTGTTGTTGTTATCATAGAGTCTATAAGAAGCCACTGAAAAGTCTTTCGAACAGAGAAATGTCTTGGACAAACTTTTGGCAGTTGTGTGGAGAATGGATTAGAGAGGGGAGAGATTTAGCAGGGAGATTGATTAGGGAACTATTACTTTAGTCTGCTAAAGGTGATGAGTAGGGTCATGGCCATAGGCATGGGAGAGACAGATGTAAGAGACCTTGTAAAAGTAGAATCAACAAAATGTGGCAATTGATTGGATAAAGGAGAGAGAGAAGAGAGAGATCCCCTGCAAATTTTCTACCGTGATAATAAATTTTCTGACAACAAATTCATTCCCTGGCATACATCTTCTTCACTAAATAGAGAAACTATTGTGCTATCACTAATGAGTAATTTGGACATTCATTTTTCTGGGTGAATTGTTCAAGGTCATAAATTATTAATAAAGTTGGGAAAAAAAGAAGGAATAAAAACAGAAGATATTGCATGCTTAGATTTTAAAAACTAACTTAAGTGGACTTCTAAAGATGTTAGTTGTGTGATTATTTTGCTTGAGTTCTTGTCCTGTTCATGTGAACATTAGCTACATATTTACTTAATTAGTTATAGGGCTTCTCTGTTCTATTCTTGACCTTTTCCCTCAATCAAAAGCAATTATGCTATCATTACAGCTCCTCTGCTTTTCTCACTTGGGTACTAAAGGTTTTCAAAAGCGACCACACTCCTTTATCCTTAACAAACTGGATACTATAGGAGAAAAAAGAAGCTTGATTGATTCTGCGTTCAGATGAACTCATCAAGCATAAATAGCTTGTGCATTTGCCTTGAACACTGAGATTGGAAATACTGCTCAGTACTTCAAAAGCACATCAAGCAATTATCTACATTTCTCCTGTTCCATCTTTAAACTACTTATTAGCTCATTTGTTGCTCTGGCCAATTAGTTTTGGTTACTAAAGATATTATTCAATGTGTGGGAAATGATTTGCTTTGTCCTGACCTTATTTCTCATCCTCTAAATTTTTGGAAAATTAAAATTTGGATTTGTGCATTTTGACATACTTGTCTAATTTCACATTCTTATTCCTAGCTCCCCTTGCTATTTTAGTACATCACTTGAGCATTTCACAGAACTCAACAAATTCTTTTGCAATAGAGATAGGTCGGCATAGTAGGAAGAATGTTAAATTGAGAGGCAAAGGCCTTGGTTTTGATCCTAGCTCTGCTCAGTCCTTCCTGTGTCAGACTGGGCAATTTGCTTAACTCAGTTTCTTTATCTGTAAAAAAGAGTTAAGAAGTTGAATCCCAAAGTTCCTTCCAGTTCTAAATCTATGATCTTGTGATAATATAATATAATGTGCTGATATATTTACCATGGTGACAGTGTTACAAAAAATAAAAGCAAATTTATAATCAAACAAGAACAACTGCAATATCAAATTTAGATATATTGGATACATAGCTAAGGAAGAGTTTTAATATATGTTCATAAATCTCTAACAATAAATGGAGATAATATTTTCCTTCTACTTTTTTCTTTTTCCCATCTTTCATGTTTATTTTACCACAACAAACACACCTAATTTTATGGCTGACATCAATTTTGTCATTAACAAATAAAAATAAACTCTGAGGCCCTAATATTGTTGTGAGAGCTAAAATTGACAGAGCCCCAGCTTTTGTTTCGTGAAAAAAATGGAAATATGATATTTATGTTCTGATGGCTACTTTCACATAAAATGAAGCATAATAATTTAAATCTGGGACAGCCCTTAGTGATAAATGTGATAAAAAAAAAAAAGACTACATTTTTCAGTGCCCTTTGGATCATCATTTGGTATTACTATTTGGTAATACTTTAGAAAGTATTCAGAAAAATAACAACAATCTAATCAACAGCATTCTATATCCATTCCTCAAAGAATATTCACATTTTGTGTTAACACTGGAAAAAAATGGTTTTCTTATTACTTTTTAGAATGTTTGATTATTGTATAATTAGGAAGGTAATCTACCTTTGTGAACTTAAGTAGACAAAAGTTCAAATGTTATCTAAAATCTGCCATCAAATCCAAATTATAATTTCATATGCTTGTTATCCCTTTCAAGGAGGAATCTTGATTTAATGAGATCATGAAAAATGAAACTATATAGATATAAATCTTTCTGGTTAAAATAATTTTTATAGAACTCGAACTTAATCAATTAATAAATCTTTATAAATGTCATACTATATGCCAGGTGACTTACTAGCCAATGGAAACACAAATATGAATAAAATGATTACAGCTCAAAAGAAGGGATTACATTGGGCAGCATTAAGATGTCAAAGTATAGAGAGCAATTCAACTAAACTCTCCCAACATTCTTCCCCAAACAACTTTGAAATAATCCCTCAAATAGAATTCTGGAGTGACAGAACCAACAAAAGGATAAGGTAAGCATTTTTCCTAATCAGGAAAGCTAAGGAGATCTACAGAAATGTCTGTGACACCAAGGTGATGGCCATCCCAAAACACAGTGCATATGGTGGCAACACCAACAACAGCTATTGGAAGTAGCTATAGCAGTGGCAGTAGCAGCTCTCAGCTTGGAAGCTGTAAATCCTTAAAAATTAGAATTGGGCAAGTGGAAGCTAAGGACTTCATGAGACACCAAGAAACAATAAAATCAAATCAAAAACAGAAGAAAATGTAAAATATCTCATAAGAAAAACAACTGACATGGAAAACAGATCAAGAAAAGATCATTTAGAAATCATAGCACTGCCTGAAAAACATGATCCAAAAGAGAACCTAGACATCATTTTTCAAGAAAATATCAAGGAAAACTGCCTTGATAGTCTATAACCAGCAGGTAAAATTGAAATTGAAATAATTCACCAATCATCTCCTGAAAGAGATCCCCAAATGAAAACTCCCAGGAATTATTGCAACCAAATTCCAGAGTTCCTAGGTCAAAAAAGAAAATACTTTAAGTAGTTGGAAAGAAATAATTCAAATATCATAGAGCCATAGTCAGGAATAGTACATAAATGGGTACTTGGGTTTATAGATAGATTAAATCATGACATTTTTCAAGTGCTATAGAAACATCAATGATTCTCATAGTCACAACAGCATGGGCAAAGAGTAAACCAAGATATGGGCTGTAGGGCCCCAGGAATACTGCTCTCATGATCTGGAATGACAGTGTGCTTCATTCTGTCCTTGAAAATTTCCCTTCCACCACCTTCCTATTCCTGCCCAAATACATAGACTGAAATTTAGTGCTGAAGAATTGCTCCAAAGGCTCATAATGCCATGTGGTGTTACCTGACTGTACAAAGTCTAACACCTCTCTCCCCACAACAAGATAACAACATGAAACCCATATTCTGTTGCATCCCAACAAGTCCTTCTCTTTCACCTTTAAAAACTTGTATCAATGGCATATTGCAATCCAGAGTATCCTCAACTTGAAATCTATCAATCCAACTCAGGTTTATACCAATTGTTTTATCCCCCATGTCTTGCTCTAGTTTGGGAATACAACCACACTTCTACTTCAACCCAGCTGATGCTTCACTGAAAAGACTCAGGCTATATGATTTTTATAGCTCTTCCTTCATAATAGAAAAACTCTGTCAGTTTTCTCTTTGCTTTCAAACTCAGGCTTTCCTCCTTGCCAACTGCCAGCAAAATATCCCCACCTATATATTTAATTGACAGTTTAATAACTTGACAGATCTGAACTTGACCTCATAATCTTCCCTCTGAAATCTGTCCCTTCTGCAAACATTCCTATTTCTGATTATACTCCCATCTTCCCGATGACCAAGGATTAAAGCCTGAGTTATCCTTAATTCTTCCCTTTTCTTCAACCTTTCACTATCCAATAAGTTTATAAAATCCATCATGAACTGTCTCCAAGATATTTCTTGCTTGAAACTAGCCTCACCTATCTACTTGCATTGCTATAACTATAGTTCAATTGTCCACTTGCCTCATGCAATTAAAAAAAAATTTTTTTTAAACCCTTACCTTCTGTTTTAGAATCAATACTGAGTATTGGTTCTAAGGCAGAAGAGCAGTAAGGGCTAGGCAAAGGGGGTTAAGTGACTTGCCCAGGGTCACACAGCTGGGAAGTGTCTTAGGCCAGATTTGAACCCAGTCTCTGGGCCTGACTCTCAATCCACTGAGCCACCCAGCTGCCCCCGCCTTATGCAATTTTAATAGGTTTCCAGCTATTCTTTCTTCCTGCCTCCATTCTTCCTCTAATTCATTCATCATACATATATGAAAGTAATCTTTGAAGTGGAAAGTTCTAACTAATTTGATTTCCAACTCAAAATTCTTCAGCTTTTCTCCATTGCCTAAAGAATGAATTATGAGCTCCTTAGCATATTATATGCAACTCTTCCACTATTTGATTCCAACCATCCATTCCAACCTTTTTTTTTTGTGACACTTCCCTTTGTGTGTACATATATATATATACACACACATATACACACATACATACAATTCTCAAGCCAAGGTGTACTACAAAGATGCCCTTTAAGCATTTGTACATTGTTATCCATGCATGAAATAGTCTTAGTCTCTATCACCATCATCCTTTTTAGTCCAGCATGAGCAGAGGTCATACTCTCATAAAAACCATCTCAGTAGGAGGTAACTGACAGACTCCAAACCCATCAGTGACATAGGAGGATATCTATCCCAAGCATGTAAAGAATTTCCCAGCAGAATAGGTGGATAAGAACAATTTGTGCCAGTGATCATGCGAGTAACTAAAGCAGAAAACTGTGGAATGTCTAGAGCTTACTTACACATGGAAGATGCCAAGGACATCCATTGCATCCCAGGCTTTTGCAGGTCATCCTGAATTTTATCTTGCCAGTAGACTTTGATGATCATGGAGGAGACAGTGAGGCTAATGACTCTGTGCAACTCTGCCTTACTTAAATCCAATTTATAAGTCAATACATTACCCTATGATGTCATTGGCCCTTTTACAAAATAAAGAATGAATTAGTCATATCCCCAGATTCTCTACGATGCTTTTCCAGATCCTTCCTCTGATCACTCACCAAACAAGAAGTGATAGATTGCTGAGATTAATCCTTCGAGCTATTTTCATTTTGTTTACCTTCTTCATGTCCTACATAATTTGAAATATTAGATTTTGTTTAATTTTTTAATGATTATAAAATCTTTAATTTTATCAGTATAAGTTTCTTCATGAGAAAACTGCTTCTGTTAATGTAGTTCAACAATTGCTCTGAAATTTTTAGGCTCAGATAGTTGTCTGAGCACTTAAATATTATCAAATTTGCCCAGGGTCCTTCGGTCAGTATGTGTGAGAAGCAGGAGTTGAAACAAGGCCATCTTTTACCCACTATAACATGTTACTTTTCCAGCCTTTAATTTAACTATTTGTTATTGGCAAACATATCTCATCCCTAAGTCTCCACTAGATTATAAACTATGTTTCAATGAATATGTCATTTTTCATTTTGGCATCTTGAGTACCCTAGTACTCAAGTACCTTATTTGTATTTCATGGACTGGAGAAAATCTTGGCAAATTGAATAGAACTGACCTGAACAGACATGAATTGAGGTCACATTCTTATACTTAAATTAATCAACAGCAGTTCGTAATCACCTAAGAGACGCTAGGAATTGTACTAAGCAATGAAGATACAAAAGGGAAAAAAATAGCCCTGGCCTTGAGAAGCTTACAATCTAACTGGGGGGAGAGAATATGTATATATCTATAGTCTTTATACAAGGTAGATATAAGGTGATTGAAAGTTTAAAAGATACTATTACATGAGGAGATCAGAAAATGCTTCTTATCGAAAATAGTACTTAAGATGAATATTGATGGAAATGAAATATTCTTAGACGCAGAGGGGAGAGATAGTATATGAACTGTTCATGAGAAATAATAGGTTTTACCATACTGTACATGAAGAGGAGTAATGTGTAAGAAGACAGGAAAGGTATACTGGAGCTAAAATGACAAGGGCTTTAAATGCCAAAAAGTTTATATTTCACTCCAGAAGTAATAAAGAACCACTGCAGTTTATTGAGTAGAAAATTGAAATGGGCAGACTTATACTTGAGAAAAATAACTGGCAATTGTATGAAGGATGGATTAGAGTGAGAGAAAATTTGAGGTAAGAAGGCCAATTAGGTGATGATGATGGTGCTATTCCAGCATAATTTACTAGATTTTTACTTTAATATAGAGCATTGTTTTTAGAGCAGAAATAAAAAAGAATAATTTTTTTCCTATAAAAATATACAATTGGTGTCTACCAGGTATATTTTGAGCTCAACATAAAAGTGTGGTACATGGAAAAGAACATTGCTATTGGCATTGGGATATCAGTTGGAATTCCTCTTCTGACACTGTGTGACCTTTGGCAAGAAATTTAATATCTATTACCATCGGTTTCCTCACTTATAAAATGAAAGCATTGACTAGGTAGATTCAGAAGTATCCCATCTGCATCTGTTAATAATTTCCAAAAATATTTCAGCACAAAATCACAGATTATCAGAGCTAGAAGATACCTCAGAGATCATTTACATCAAATCATTCTCCAAAATATTTTCATAGTCAGTTTTACAAGTCTGGTCTTGTGTGTCCTGGTCTATCTTCATAGGATTTAAGTCTAGAGAGGGTCTCAGAAAATATCTAAACTAATCCGTTCATTTTTCAGGTTAGGGAAGCTGAATCAGTTTATATGATTTGCTAATGTCACCCAAGTAGTAAATTGCAGAAAAGCTAGGATATGAATCCAAGTTTCCTAATGCCAAATCTAGCATGCCTTCTACTAACCTATGCTGTCTTATACTTGTATTCATTGCTAATAATTTTATTTAAAGACCTTAATTTTACTATTTTACATCATCTTTGTTTTTACAAATAATTAACTGACATCAGCAGAAGAGGTTCACAGCACTTCATGACCAGCTGCAAAATTCAAGGCTACCATCTAAGTTAAATGTAGCCTAACTACATGATCTAAGCCATAAGCATTTTTCCTTCAAACTTAATTCAAAAAAGCTGAAGCCCAATTAACCTGCTACTCACTGCGCAAACTGTTTGTCAAAAAAGGCTTCTCTGAGCTAGTGAGTCCCAGTGAGTGGCTCCAGGGAAGATCAATCACAATTAGTGGTTAATTAATAGTGTAGTATGTTGATTTCAGTAAGGATCAGGACAAAAAGAAACCTAATAAATTTGGCAGAAACATATCAGATAGTTAAAAGCACCTTGTCCATATTAAGTAGTCAAAATAGTATAGTAAATCTGCCATGTTGCTATCCAAATGAAAGAGAAATCATCATCATAAACACAGCAAGCTGCTCTACCTCACTTTTACTCTACCTTTCCTAAAAAAAGATAAAAGAGGCTTTTGAATACCTAAAATGTATGTTGTGATATTTTAATGGTTTTTCACTTGAGATTCTCAAATAATTAAATTCAATTTTTTTTAAATTGTTAAATTTTTACCAAGTAAACAAGAATTTGTTAGGAGTTGGGGATATAATGTCAAAAAGTGAAGCAGTCCCTGTCTTCAGGAAGTTTATATTCTATTTTACATTGTTACCTTATATTGATTTCATCTCCAATCAGTCTTGCTAAAAGATATTCTGGCCTTAAGTTCAAGTTTTCCCTCTACCTGTTGAGAGATATCTAAATTTTAAGGCTTCTGTTAAAGGGAATAGTATATGTAATAATTAATTAAAAGGTGTTTTTTCCTAAAAAGTAATATCTTGTTATCTTCAATCAAACCATTTTGATACTATAAGAAATATTTTAATGAGAAAATTGATGTTTTTTAAAAGTTCAGTTCAAATTAAGTATTTAGAAAGTAAGTGGACACTTTTACCTTGCATATAGTGATCATTGCAGTCAAAATAAAATTTTGAGAGGATTTAAGTTTTAGACTAAAGCTAAAGAAAAAAATCATGATTCTATTCATAAAAGCAAAATTCATTAGTCCATTAGCAGCCTATATCATTTTATAAAGCTATAAATAATACAATACTTGTATTTTGCTTTTATATTTGAAGTAATTCCTTGTATAAAGTCATTTTGTTGAATTTTTATATTGTATTTGTCTTTTCAGTATATAATACAAAATTTTATTTTAATCAGAAATGGACAATAGAATAAATCAACTTTCTTAAATCTGGTGGCTAATGTAATACTTTTGTACTGTGCCCTAAAAGAATAAGTAGCAGTTCTTCGAAAAAAATCCTATCAATATTTTTTGAGTAAAAATTTCTATTCATCATTTATACAAGACCCAGAAAATACCACTAATTGATCAGTCAACAAGTATTTATTAAGAATCTACAATGTTCAAGGAATGAAGCTCTCACCCTTGTAATATTAGACTGACATAATGGCTTTTCTAGGTAAAATTCTTCAAGAATAGAACAAGCCATTCCAAGAGATTTCCAGACTGCATATCTTCAATGATTTGTGCAACCTGGACCCTGAACAGAGAATTAATAGCCATCAGTACATAGTAATAATATCAGCTATTAGCTATCAGTATATTCATGCTCTACTTCCATCTTGGAGACAAATGCATCCCTACTCCTTACTAAAGCAAATCCTTTCCAGAGCCCTCAATTTCATGATATTTCTAAGATCTTACTCCAGAAATCATTCCTCTTTCCCAGTCTACCTCTAGCACTTAATTATCTGTGTGGCCTTCCTTAAGTCACTTCATCTTTATGGGTCTCTGTTTCATCATTCGTAAACTAAGGAATCTGGTCAAGATAACCTCTGAGATTCCATCCAGCTCTAGATCTATGATCCTAAGTATTATCCATCACTCCCACTGTACTTTTCCCCATTTTCCCCTGTGGTTTAAAAAAAGTCTTTACTTTCCCTTTCTAATCTCTCTAATTACTGTCATATTCCTTTCCTCCCTTTCCCTATCTTGAAACATCTTGAAAGAGTTGTCCAATTATTCCATTTGCTCACTACCTACCAGCTCCTCAATCTTTCCTAACTGGTTCTTTCCCCAACCATTGTACAAAGACTGCTTTTTCAAAGGTCACCAATGATGTCTTAATCACAAAATATAATGGCCTTTAAAAATTCAAATATTATTATGCCATGTTATAAATGAAGAAAATGACAACCAAAAAGGTTAAATGACTTGGCCAAAAATGCCTACCTTAGTAAATAGAGGCACTAACACTCAAATCTGTGTTGTTTGCATCAAAATCCGTGTATTTTTCCAATACACTAGATTGCATTTCATTTTTTAAAGCTCCCCTGTTTGCCCTATGAAGGAGGTTTTTTTAAGGAACTAGTATTTTATTTTTAAAAGTTTTTTCTCTTGTATATTAATTTGAAATTTTTATGTAATAAGGTAAAAAATTTCAGAGGAGCACAAATAAATTATTCAAATACATTAAGTAAGAATTAAATATTACTTTTAGCGAAGAATATGTTAAAGAATTATGACAATATATGTCATATTTTCTTTAGGAAGAAACTACAATGCTCTCTTATATTAAAAATCATACTTGGATTCCATATTATTTATGTTAACTTTTAAAATAAAATATCATATGTAAAGTCAATGTGAATTTCAAAACATATAGTATGGTGACAGTCAGGATCTTTAGGTCTTAAGTCATATTAGAAATAATGAACCCCTCCTGACTCAGAACAGACCATAATTAGTCAAAAATTTCACATTTCATATTGGGTTAGTTCATGGACTAAGTAACAGAGGTTTTGAGAAGCTTGGGGATCCCTTAAAGCAGTGATGGGCAAACTACGGAACAACGGGCCAGATGCAGCTCCCTAAAATGTTCTATCTGGCCTCAAAACATTATTTCTAATCTGATGAATACAATGAGTAGGATACAATACAATGAAACTTTGAAAGAGTTGCCTTAGAAACAGACTGACATGAGAATTTCCTTTTCTTTGGCCCCCTCTTTAAAAAGTTTGCCCATCACTGCCTTAGATTAGATGCCCTAGATAGAATCCTCAAAATTCTATCTGTGTCAACTGTGATTAAATGGTAAGATTTTTACATCAAGACTCACCTTCACCAGCAAGGTGGTGGAGTCATTAAAAGCATCCACTTTTTTAGTCCAACCCAAACCTACACAAAGATGGCCATATCTTTGATTGTATCATCACTCACAAGTGTTCCATCTGATTTTTGAAATTTGGAATTGTGTTTTCTAACTATACCTTCTCACCCTCCCATTTTCTCCCTTCACTACAAACACCTAAATCAACTCTTCTTCCTAACTGAAACTGCCAATCACTTCATCCCACAATTCTCCCTCTCAGCCCAGAATCTCTGCTTTAATCACAATTTCCTCCTTTCAAAATCCTGATGCTATAGTTAACCTATTTAACTTCACACTGTCCTCTACCCCACAAGTCAGTTTCCCCCTTCTCTCTTTCATGTTCATTTCTTTTTAAACCCCATGGATTAGTCTCATTATCCACTTTCTCCACTTCTTTTTGTGAAAAAATTTCAAGCAAATAATATAATTGCATTAACTGGATCCACTGAAAAGTTGTTATTCAGTCCCACTCCCTGTTAAATGGTAGCCTTTTATTATTTCCTAACATCCCTATCATGCTTCCCATAACATATCTCTTCCAAACCTACTCTTTCCAAACTCCTTGCACTATCTCTTACTCTATTCTTTTTGTAGAAAACCTAACAACTTTCTTTTCTAAGAAAATTGAGGCAATCTGACATGAGATCCCTCTTCTCTCCAACTGTATCTCTCAAATCATACCCAACAGCATCCTTCATTCTCTCTTCATTTACTCTAGTTTCAGTAAAAGAAGATCCTTCCTCTTGTCAAAGACACCTTTTTTATTTTTCTCTGATGCCATTCCTTCAATCATTTCCTCTCTTGTTGTAAAATTTTTTCTTTCTTTATCTTCCCTGCTTTCCACAAACATCTCTAAATCATTATTATCCTTCAAAATAAAACCTTTCTTTTGGCCCCCACCATTCCCTCAAGTTGCCATCTTCTCTTTCTCCTCATTTTACTGCCAAATGGCTGGGGATGAAAAAAATAACACACCTCTACACTGATTGACCCCACTTCCTCATATTCTACTAACATCAGTTATGGGTAATTTGGCTTCCAATTCTAGCACTCAGTAACCTCTCCAAGGTTACCAATAATATCACAATTTCTAAATTCAATATTTTTTTTTCAGGATTTTTTTTTATCTCTCTGTAATATTCTATCCTAATGAGCACTTTCATCTTCCTGCTTAATATTTCCTCCTTGGGTTTTCAAATATCCCCTTTATGTCCCAGCCTTCTATTTTTCACCTTTCCTACTCCCTTATTCCTATGAGTCTGTTCTTATCCTCCATTCTGACCTTTAGTCTTTTGATACATCCCTTTGCTTCTAGTCCATCAGATTCTTTCTACTTCTGCTTGCTTTCCTCTCCGTTTTGACCTCTATGACTAAATGCCCTCCATAACACTCAAGAATGGTTCCTTCAAGCTTCCTGTCTTGCCAGGCCTGAATCCTGAGTCTAAAGCAGCTCCGTCCTACAGTGAATAGAACATGAGACCTGGAGTCAGAAAAACCTGAGTTTAAATCTAGGCTTACATATTTACTATCTGTATGACCAGGCAGGTTGCTCTCAGGATCCTCAAATGTAAGCTGGGGATAATAATAGCCCCAAGAGGATGGAGACTCTAAAGGATCTCGCTGGTACAAATATCAATAATATGGAAATAGGTCTTGATCAATGACACATGTAAGAACCACTGTAATTGGCTATTGGCTATGGGAGAGGAATGGGAGGAGGGGAGGGAAAGAACATGAATCATGTAAGCATGGAAAAATGTTCTTAATCAATAAAATAAATCATAATAGCACCAAGATTGCTTATCTGGTTTCCCAGAAGCATATCTGAGGTATCCTGAGAGGGTATTTCTAGAGGTAGGCACAAAGGCAAAACCTAAATGTATTGAGCTAACAATATAATATTAGGAAAGAGAAAAGAAAACTATAAAAAGCAGACATGAGGACTCAAAAAGTCTAGCAGTTGAAGGCTGACTGATTCAGGAGGCAAATGTACCACCACTATGGCCCTGGTATTATGTCCTGATATAATCATTAATGTTCGAAATAAGGGCCACATTTAATCAAGAAAAGGTTAAATTATGCTTAAGATGGCATGGGAGCATGTAATCCATTTTATAAAGACTTTGAATCTTTAAGAGACTGCTGTAAGGTCAGAAGCAACAGTGAGGGGCTGCTGGAAATACGACAAGGACAGAAAAGTCTAAGGAAATGAGAAATGGAAGTGGCTGCGTTAAGAAGAAATAACTGGCTTACCTACCAGAAAAGTAGTGGCTGGGGCCAAAACAGAACACCTAAAGAAGCAGGCAGACAGGCGGGGATGGAGCTTAGGACAGAGAAATGACTAAAGCTCTAATAAGGAAGCAGAGCTTTCTCTCCTCTCTAAAAAGGAAGCTCAGTTAAAATATGATTTAAGGGCATTTTGTGGAAATGGCTGTTTTGGTTAGCTCACAAAATCTTCTTTAACAAACCACACTCAGGGTGCTAACAGGCAGAAAGGCTTAGCCGAAGTTGTTGCATACTCAAACAGCATCATTTTAATAAGGCTGTTAGAATGGGAGGCTGAGCAGGCCACCTGGGTCCTGAAGGAAGAAGAGAACAGCAGGGACTCCTGTAGAGAAAAGGGCATCAGGATTTCCACCAGCAATGAGGCTGCATTTAGCTCTGATGATGAAGGAGGAGGAATCTTTGCATTTGTAGGTGCAATGAAAATAGTGACACAGCCCTAATGCCTTTGAGATTTTAAATAGTAATGCCAAGGGAGGTCGACTCAGGTCAAACTAATACAGGAATAGAAGCAGTGTCTCAGCTCCAGGAAGCCATTTCCAAGTAAAATCTGGGAAGAGAATTCAGACAAAGAGCAGCAGAGCCACATAGGAATAGGAGTTAACAAATTTGACTGCTGCTCACAAAGGAAGAGAACAGATGCCAATGGGGAAAGTTTGGGTGTGTGATGCCCACTGCCTTAAACTAAGGGCAGCTCATAGATAGATGACTTCCAAAATAGAACTGCAATATCTTTTGCGTGCCAGTTGAAGGACCAAAAACTGAATTTTAGAGAAAGAGTCAGTATGGCACAAAAAAAGGAGCCTGCTCTGTCATCCACAAGAGAAAGATAGCAGAATATCTGGGATCAGTGGAATGAGGACTTTTTTTTCTAATTTTCCTAATAAGGATTGAAGAACAAAGAACAAGGACACAGTATCTTCACTTGAGCTCTGCCATCCAGCAAGGACTGAGGGATGGGAGTGGGTCAGGGGGAAGAAGAATCAGAAAAAACACTAAAGTTCAAATTCAGAGCCTCTGTGGTAGGGAGTGGGGTGGGAGGGAGAATGCTCAGAATTAGTATACATGATTGGGAATATGGAAGTAGAGTATTAGAGGTCAAACCAGTTTTCACCAGTTAATAAATCTACAATTAGAGTGCCATAAACATTTCAGAAGAGTGTGATTCTCTGAGCTTCCTTTTCCATCTTTTTCTGTCCAGCTCGAGTGAATAATCAGCCTCTTGGCTCTTTTCTGACCCAATATTGTTCACAGGATTTACTCTCTTCCAGTGATTATAACAGCCATGTTCCACCCAAAAATACACTCAATCCCTTTCTGTTGATAATCTCATCTATTTACCCTCTAAGATTTATTGACTAATTTCACTGAGTAATCTTTGTTATTGGGAAAGAAACAATAACAAAAAAAAAAAACAAAAAGAAAAAACAATCTCCCAAGTGACACTTCTTTTTACTAACCCATAATCTTCTGGATTAAAAATTCCACCAGTTTTACTTAATTTAATGATGACATTAACTCAGAAGAACTTCAGATGTCAGGTAGCCTAACCTCTCTCCCTGTGACAGAATCTCTTTCCACAGTGGTGAATAAATTATTCAAAACAAGCAATAATTTTGGTATGTTTTCATTTGGTGATAATGGCCATATATGTATAATTTTAAACTAGGTTAACTCAAAGCATTCAGTTTTGACAAAAAAAAAAAACAGATTGAGCTAGTTTTGCTACATTTAATTAGTTCTCTGTCAATGAAAGTGAATTTTGAAAAGTGATCCTGTAGAGGGTATTAAAACTATGAAAAAAAATCATCATGGGCAAGAAAATAGAAAACTTTATACTGAAGATTATAAAAAGATAATTTTTACAGAAAAAAACTCACTTTTCAAGGCTACACCAAAACTTGTTAGAAGTTCAGGTGAACATGTAAAAACTGGGCATCTTCATCACAATATAAAATATCCACCAAAAAGTATTGGAAATTTTTTCTTTTACTTCTTTGAACCTAGAATTCTTATCCTCATTGACTTAATGATGAACTCCGATAAATATATTGATGTCATGAACTATTTTTAAATTACTGATGGAACAATTATATATCAATATATTTATCAGAGTTCATCATTGCATCGATATGCCAATAATTTTAATTATTTTACTTTTCCCAAGTCATTTACAAGTTACTGCATAATATTCTTGTCAGAATGAGTGAAGAGACACCATCTTCCTATCTAGAAGATAATTCTCCATATAATAGGCACTTGACATGTATTTGTTGAATGGATGGATAGATGGACAGATCCAATCTTTGCTGAAAATCCCTCCAGCCAAAAGGACCAGCACCTTATTTCATTGTTTCGTATCTTTAGGTCATATAAGAGTGGAAGACTTTCAAAAGGCAGTTCAGTGCAGGAAACATTCTGAGGACATCTTTACACCAGAAAGAAAACAAAATAAATGTTGTGATTATAGAAAATATACAGATTGTTGAGTGCAAGTGATAACAACAGTAGTAATATGGGCTATAGAAAGAGAGAAAAACATTTTCTCCTTTTTCCTTACTGATTCATCAATATACTACTATTTTCATTGTGAACTAAGTTCTTTAACTTTCACATTACTATGATTTGGGTTAGATTTAGATTTTTTTTTTTTTTTTACATCTGAGAACTACCAGAAGAGGATATTATCAAAAAAAATATTCTAGTCACGAAATAGGCCTGATTTGCAAATAACCTCTCTAAATATCAGTGGACAGGAGATTATTAGTGCAATGTCAGGCATTATTTTCTATGCATATAAGATTCTAACTAGAAATAGCTGTTCCGAAGCCAGGTCTTACTTGTTCATCTCGAGGTTACAGCTTTAGAACAAGAAACTGGTTCCAGTATAATAAAGCTCTCCAGGATAGAATAATTAATGGGGAAAAAATGAGTGCTTAAATTTACAGCTAGTATATATTATATACCATCATGTAACATCAAAATTAAAAATGCACTGGAATATTTTGCAGGTATGAAAATACACTATTTGCTATAAAGAACAAAATAATATACTTGATTAGTAAGTACCACAGGCCCACATAATGGAAATGGAGGAAATAAAAACTTGCATCTATATAGTATTTGTTTTATGTGATCCTTGCATCATCCTTCTGAGGCAGATATTATTATCTCTACGTTGTACATGAGGAAATTAAGGCTCAGAGAGAAATTAAATGGAATGTTCGGTGTCATACAGCTAAGAAATGTCTAAGTAGGATTTTCACACATCTCTTCCTGACTTTCTGTCCATAACTGTAGAATTAAGTAGTCAAAGTGGGTGAATAAAAATTCTCAAAACTGAGCAACAATTAACTGAAATATAATTATGAATATTATCCAGATCATTGATGAATCAAAAGGCAAATCAAAACTCACACCCAGGAAATTGTAAAAGATGACACAAAGACAGAAGTGGAAAATATTAGGGAGGCTACAAGAATTGGGTTCTTTAATATACTATTGTTGGAGCTGGAATTGGTCCGACCATTTTAAAAAGTAGTTTGGAATTATGTTACAAAAAATGACTGAAATGTCTATATCCCTCTATCCAGAGATCCTATTGCTTATCATGTACCCTAAAGAGGTCCAAGTCAGAAATAAAGGTCTCACCTACTCTAAAATATAAGTAGATAAAAAATAAATATGAAGTAAATTTTGGAGAAGGCACTATACAGCTGGAAAGTTGAGATCATGAGACTTGAGATAAAAAGTGACTTTCAGATGAAGTTTGAAGGAGATTAGAGATTTTACAAGGTAAAAGAAAGGAGAAAATATATTCTAGACATGGATGACAGTCTATGGAAAAGGACACATACAGGAGATAGAAAATCCAGTGTGAAGAAAATCAAGAAAGTTATTTTGGCCAAACCAAATATAAAATAAAGGAAATTAATAAGTCTGAAATTCCATTGGAGCCAGGTTGTAAATGTCTTTAAATGCCAAAAAAGAGAGAGAGAGAAAGATTATCATTTTATTTCAATGGCCATAAGGAGCTTTTTAAGTATACATCATGGAAGCTGTGTGTAGGATATATTGGAGGGGAGAGACAAGACAAGGAGGCCAGTTAAGAGAGAGATAGTATGTACCTGAACCAGGATGATTACTATAGAAGGGATGCAGGAATTGTAAAAGTAGAATTGACAAAACTTGACATTTGATTGACTATATGGGGTTAAGGATAATGAGAATTCATGGGTGATGTTGAGATTTCAAATTTATGTGATTGGATGAATGGTGGTGCCCTCAATAGAAATAGAGGATGTTGCAACAGAAGTGGATTTGGGATAAAAGATGAATTCTCTAACGGATGAGTTGAGTTCAAGATGCATAGGGGATACACACTTTGAAATAGCAACTGGCTAGGTGAACCTGGGGCTTAAAAAAGAGACAAAGTCTGGAAGCATATAGCTAGATCATGAAGTCATTAACATAAAGAAAAAATTAATACGGTATTCAAGTGAGGAACTGCAAGTCAAAAACTGAAAAGAGCACAAGGCAGAGCTTTACACAGATCAAAAGGTGGGGGGGGGAGTTTCATAAGAATGACAGTTCAGCAAATTTTGGGGTAGAAATTAATAAGTGAGACATTCAGACTCTCTGTTCTCTGACATTTACCTTGATCCTGTCTCTTCTCCTGCAGTCAGTGATATCAGATTTGCTAATATCTCCCTATAAAAACTTGCTTTCAACATTCTTCTTTCACACATAGGCATAAATGACTTATTACAATTCAAAGTGTTATCTTTTGGGATTCTGAAA
The DNA here is from genome assembly GCF_016433145.1 of Gracilinanus agilis. Taxonomy (NCBI): domain Eukaryota; kingdom Metazoa; phylum Chordata; class Mammalia; order Didelphimorphia; family Didelphidae; genus Gracilinanus; species Gracilinanus agilis. Next base: position 231,636,097 of record NC_058132.1, on the reverse strand, counting down.
ATTACCAGGGCATTAGACTAAAGAAATAAAGTTCTACTAGTCAGGAAGTGATAAGATTTTAAAAATTAATTGTAAGGGACCCTTTAGGGGGCAATGGCAGGGTTGTAGGTGAGAGTGGTAAGGATTTCTTTATGGATATAAAACTGAAAAGGAAACTTGTAGATCATATAACACAACACCATTTTACAGATGAGAAATCTGGGAACCAGAGAGGTTGTGACTTGTCCAGGGTCAGACAGATAGCAATTATCAGAGCTGGGACTTCTACTCAGAACAACTGACTCAAGACCCACGATAAAGAATGTGCTGATAAATTCATATCTGGCTCTCCAGGAAAAGAAAATTCACACAAGATACACTTTTAAGTTTAATCTGCATTATGAATATTTTCCCATCACTGTCATTAAGTGTAAACAATCAAAAAAACTGAAAATAAAGACATGATTTGTATTATTTGCACTGAAAATTTAATAGTTGGCTCTCCCAAACCTGTACAAGCTGGTTCCATATTATAAAATGACATTAGGTTGCTTCCTATGTTTAATAGAAAGTTCGAAGGGATGAGCCCATACAATATAACAGATAAATGATAAATACTTATCGATTTGTTTTTGTGGATCAAATTCTCTGCTCAGTACTATTTTTTCCATGAAGCTTTTCTTGGCCTGACAATTCCCTATTCCAGTTGAAAATGATCTCTCCTCTCATTGCTCATAGTATTTTTTCCTAGAGCTTTTATTTATATTTTTCTTATATACACTTGTCATATTTTTGTTTTTATTTGGTTCTTTACCCCTAGTTATATGTAAGATCCTTGAGAACAATCTCTGGGTCATTCCTCTCAGTGCCTCCAACATTTTACACATAATAGCATTTAATAAACATTTATAAAATTAAATTGAGCAGAATTAAATTGAACAGAATTGAGTAAATATCATCCCACCAATAACTCAATCAAGGTCACAATTCAGAAAAAAATGGCTCTCTAATACAAATATACTTAAATCTTTTATTTGATATTAATATGCTTATATTTTGTTTTTACTCCAAAGCACAATGTAAATATAGCAAATCCTTACACAAGAATGCCTCTATCTGAGTAAATTTATATAATCTTTCTTTTTATGTAAGAGTAAATTAAATTCAAATGAGGAGTGAGAAATTAATATTCTTGGAGATGAAAGTTTCTATATTATCCAGAGTAGGTGCTCAATAGTAAAGAAAGTCTCTTTGCTCCATCCTGACTGTTTCATCTCTGACCTCTAGGGCTAAGAAAGTAATGTACTTTCTATGTCTATTCAGTCCCGGATCCCTATTCTGAGAAAAATGTCAGGGAAATATATCCATATGATCTGTCAATAGGATCACTTTTTTGATACTGATCCTTAGGGGTAGTAGCAAACCAAAGCTAACTCATTTTTTGAACTAGTGACCACAGTACTAAGTTGAGAAACTATTGATTTGAAGGGGAGGAAATATTTATCTATCTTTGGAGTCTTTTCCTAAATCCTTTTCTTCACCTTTTACCACTTCTATCTACATCTATACTATAATCTTTAAAAATCTTTCCAATTAAACAACCACCATTCAGAAACACTTCATTATAATATGATTAAATGTATTTAGATGAAGTGTTCTCATATCTTTCTATGAACCTATCTACAGGAAATGTAAAAAGCCAATGGACAATTTACATCTTTTTTCAGTGTTTAGGATATAATAAAATATCTTCTTGAATAAAGAAGATTAATGAATATCTTGATTAAATGAATAGATGTGTTTTATCTAATGATAAAAAGATCAGTTAAAATTATTAAAATTATTGAAGCATTTACAAGACACATACATTAGGGGCAACTAAGTAGAACAGTGGAAGAGTGCTGGACCTGGAGTCAGGAGGACCTAGGTTCAAATCTGTCCTTAGACGTTTTCTAGCTATGTGACCTTGGGCAAGTCACTTAATCCCAATTATCTAGCTCTTGCTACTCATCTGCCTTGGAATGTATACTTAATATTTATTATAAGACAGATAATAAGGATTCTTTTTTAAAAATATACTTTGTTTGAAAAACATTACACATCTGACATTTTAAAAAAACCTTGAGAAATTGCTTTTGTAGAAAATGAGAAAAAGAAACAAAATCTAGGATTGGACTCTAGATACCTGAAGAAGAATTGAATAAGTCCTATTTATTATTCCATTCATCTTTAACCAATTTAGACCATCATGTGGCTTATTCAAAAAATTGCTAGGGAGTTTTGCAATTAATGTAGGCAAAATGTCTTAGTTAATCTAACTGAAGTCTATATAATTTAATTCAAAATTGATCCGATTACACTTGATGGTCATTTATTAAGTACCTATTATGTGCTAGGTATTTTTCTAGGCATCAAGAATACAAAGACAAAGATGAATAAATCAGTCCTTTTCATCAGAAAGCTTATCTTCTACTGGAAGTGAAGAAGATACAAGATTCAAAAATTTTACAACTCAGAAACTGAGGTTTTAAGAAGATAAATAATAAGTTTCATGTCATTTCCATCCATTTCTCCTAGTTGGCTCCAAACAGAATATAATCTTCCTTCCACTTGACATCCCCTCAAATACCTGAAGATGGCTACCATGTCACCTCTGAGTTCTCTCCAAGATGAACATCCCCATTTTCTTTAGTCAATCTTCATATGATACAATCTCTAAGTTCTTGGTTCTTGGGTATCTGCATCTTTTAGGCAGTGGTTCCCAAACTTTTTTGGCCTACCACCCCCTTTCCAGAAAAAAATATTACTTATCCCCCTGGAAATTAATTTTTAAAATTTTAATAGCAATTAATAGGAAAGATAAATGCACCTGTGGCCATCACCGCTTCTCTGGATCACTGCAGCACCCACCAGGGGATCTGGTAGCATCCACTTTGGGAATCACTGTTTTAGAGTATGGTTTGAACAAATAAATGAAAACTACTTTGCTAGAAGAAAATCTAAATGTTGACATTTTGCTTTGTCAAAATCAAATACTGCCCCTGGAAATGATGGTGCATATTTGTGATCCCTGCTTCTAAGAAAGCTGAGGCCATGGGCTAAATTAATAGGGTTTCTGCACTAAATCTAACCCCAGCAAGGTGAGCTCCCAAGGGGAACAGAGGACCACCTCTATGTCTAAGGAGAGGAGAATCAGCCCAGGTCATAAATAGATCAGTGAGGGTAGATGAGGGGATGAATAGCCACCTGCAATCTGAGAAAAACAGGGAGATTCTGTCATTAGAAAAGAAAATGATGGCAAGAAAAATTAAGGACCACAAAAAGTTACTATTTAAGATGGGCTAGGGAAAAGATCAATCGATAAAGACATAGGACTGCTGCAATAGAGAGGTGGAAGGGGAGAACAGAGATAACTTCTGAAACAGAAATCAATACACAATGTCCATAGTGAAAAGGATCATGCACTTTCTAACCCTCAAGTAGATTGTGTAGCTGCAAAGATACAGACTGTTACAGGATGTCATTTGCAAAAGCCTGCTTCTTGTATTCCCTTCTCATATCTCATTAGATTTTCTCTAGGAACATATATAGATTTTTCTCATAAAAATTTTATAGAGATGGGAAAGTAGGCATGTATAGTTATATTTTCTAGCATATTTCTTACTGCCATCTTCTATGTCAACCTTTGCATTAAAGTCACTGAAGAACAAAGTAAAAATAGTGTGTCATAATGGAAACAGTACAGTGCTTAGAGTTAGGTGACCGGGTTTGAATCTTAGCTTTGCCATTTACTACCAATGTGACTTATTTATATTTTCTGGGCTTCAGTGCCCTAAATATAAAATAAACTCCTTGTCCTAGATGAGCTTTAAGGATTCTTCAGCTCTAATTCTCTGGTTCTATGAAAGAACAGGGTGATTTAATTTGGAGACACATTTGTAGAACATTTCTATTTCTTCATCCTTTGCAACAAAAGGTAAATCCATAAGTTCAATATTCTTTATTATCTTCATGAAGTTGAATAGAGGACATTCTTTATAGCTAGTTGAAGTGTAGGGAGAGTTAGAGACAGGAGTAATGTGATGCTTTTGGTCTGTGTCTTCTATCTAGGTAGTGTGATTGCCTCTGATCTTAGATCATCCCAAGGTGGTGGGAGCCCCCCAGTGTCTGGGAGGGAAGTTTGGATGGGGGTAAGAGGGAGGAGTGCCATACACAGCAGCCCTACTGCTTCATTGGCCTTTGCTTCTTACACAAAATAAACTACCAAAATGACTCCATTGGTCCTAATTCTTATTCCAGTGTTTTCACTACGTCATGCGGTTTCTTGAACCTAAAATGGTTTTTGTAAATAAGAGTAAAGTAGGTAAAGGTTTTTCCTTAGGATTTTTTATTCTGTAAGAGGCAAAAAAAGATAGTTTATATTAGCAGCATTTCAATGAAATTATAATAAGCACTTAAAATTTACTTGTGCAATATTGTTTCCCAACAAATAAAAATTAAAATTTAATGGTATTATATTTTCCTCTATAGAAGCATTAAAATGTAGTGTGTATAATTATCTTTGGGAGGAATGAGAAAAAAAAGCTTAAATCACTTGAATAATTTTAAATGCCATACCCAAAGTTCACATCTGTGTTTATAGGGAAAAACAGAAGTTTCATAGAAATTACATAACTAATTGAAACCTTTTTTTCAGTTTTTAGAACTAAGCATTTGGGAGTTAAAAGAAGAGGGAAGCGAACCTTTCATATGGAGGCTCTGGAATCTTTGATTCTATAGTTCTATGTTATGTTTCTATTTTATCAATTCTATTGTATTCCCTACAAATTTACAGCACACATTTTAAATATTGTTAAAGTTAATAAAATTTTTAAATCCTAGGGGGCAGCTGGGTAGCTCAGTGGATTGAGAGCCAGGCCTAGAGACGGGAAGTCCTAGGTTCAAATCCGGCCTCAGACACTTCCCAGCTGTGTGACCCTGGGCAAGTCACTTGACCCCCATTGCCTACCCTTACCACTCTTCCACCTATAAGTCAATACACAGAAGTTAAGGGTTTAAAAAAAAAAAAATTTAAATCCTGAAAAACAACACTTGACAGTTCAAACAATTATGGGCAGTTTTTCTATCACATTTTATTAATTTTATTTTTAGGTGTCCTAACATGATTAAAATTTTATTTTTCAAATATTTGTAAACATAAATATCAAAAACAGAAATAATCATATTTCCATAAAAATTCATTTGCCCTCTCCATTTTCCTATTTATATTGAGAGTACCATTAATCTTCTAATCAATTGGCTTCACAATCTTGGAGTTAGCATTGATGTTTTCTTTCTCGTATCCCCAACATTCAAATTGTGGCCCAGTCTTATTGAATTAGGCTGATCATCTCCAAAATATCTTTTTTTTAATACCTTACCTTCCGTCTTGGAATCAATACTGTGTATTGGCTCCAAGGTAGAAGAGTGGCAAGGGCTAGGCAATGGGGGTCAAGTGACTTGCCCAGGGTCACACAGCTGGGAAGTGTCTGAGGCCAAATTTGAACCCAGGACCTCCCATCTCTAGGCCTGGCTCCCAATCCACTGAGCCACCTTGCTGCCCCCTCCAAAATATCTTTCATTCATCACCTTCACATAGTTTCTACTCCAGAGTAGGCCCTCATCACTTCTATTCTGCATTATACAATACGTTGCTCATTGGTTTTCCTGTTTGCAATCTCTTCCCTCTCAAATTCATTCACACAGTTGCTACATGGATATTTTTAAGACTAACGACCTTTTAACTTCCTATCTTCCCATCTTCCAAGCCCCGCTACTCTAGACCCATAAATATACAATCAGAAATCCTCAGTGGCTTTCCATTTCCTCCATGATGAAGTACAAAAGCATTATAATTACACTTAAAACTCCCCAAAATGACTCCAATTTACCCATCCAGATTCATATCAGATTACACATCTTCTGGCACTCCATAATTTCTAGTCAAATTGGCTTACTAACTGTTTTGCATACATATTATTCCATTCTTTTCTTCTGTATCCTGGCACAAGTAGTCCCATACATGTTATGTACTGGATCTTTTATCTCCATCCATAAAATCCTTATATTCCTTTAAAGCATAACTCTTTCTATGTCTCTCTGTCTTTGTTTCAGTCTCTGTCTCTCTCCCTTTGCCCTTAATCCTAGTGAAACATAAGTTCAATAAGGACAAGGATTGTTACATTTTCCACTTTATAACCAAGGTGTTTTATACATAATCAAGACTTAACAAATGTTTGTTGAGTTAAACAAGATGAAAATGAAAATGGAGGCAGCTCGGTGGTTCAATGGATTGAGAGTCAGGCCTAGAGACAGGAGGTCCTGGGTTCAAACCTGGCCTTAGACACTTCCTAGCTGTGTGACCCTGGGCAAGTCACTTAACCCCCATTGCCTGGGCCTTACCACTCTTCTGCCTTAGAACCAATACACAGAATTGATTCTAAGATGGAAGGTAAGGGTTTAAAAAAAAAACACAATGAAAATGACTACATGGTCATTTTGGAGGTCTGAGTTGAGTAAGAGACAGAACTATTTTTCTGCATCCCATTTCTGTATTAAATACAGTAGGACTTCATTTTTATGGCTAATATGTTCCAAGACCCTACACATAAGTGAGTTTAAAATTTTGCATAGATTGAATGCTGGGGCTGGCATTTTTTGCATGCACAGAGCTAAAATGGAAGAGGAAAGGACACTCTTACTCATCTAAATCTTCCAAAAATACATTAAAAAAAAGAAATCATCTCAAAACAAAGAAAAATGTGAGTAACAGATCTCACTGGGGTTAGAAGAAAGAATAGCCCAAGGAGCACAGTATCTGTTGGAACCAGCAGAACTTGGACCAGTCCTACACATTCATATACAGTCAGAGGCAACAAAGCAACAGAAGGAAGGAGCCCACTCTGAGCCATTCAACAGGAGTAATGAAGGCAGAGAGGACACGAAACCTTTGCACTTCTTTGTGGCCTGAGGCAGTGAAGCCTCCGAGCACCCAAGACAGTGAAGGGGTAGAGTACAAGAGAGAGGCAGCCCAAGCCACTGGGCAAGAGTAGCAAAGGCATAATACCAAAACGACTCCTCCTGAATCCGAGATATTGAAGGGACATAGTGCCAGAAGCAACAAAGATGCAAAGCAGGGGACTGCTCCACTATTCCTGCCAAGTGGCAGGGATTTGGATGGTCCCCTGCTTCCATTCCCTCAACAGGTACACTACAGAAAAAAAAAGGCTCTACCCCAAGTATCAGAGAAGAATATCCTATTAGCTTGGAACACTGCTCCCTCTACCCCAAGAGTAGAGAAGAATATCAACAGATATAAAAAAATTAACGGGGGTCAGGTGGTGAGAATAACTAGAAAAATGATTAAAAGACAAAAAAAAAAAAACACCCGACCATAAAGTTATTATAGTGAACAGGAAGATCAAAATATGAACTCAGAAGAGCACAACAATACCAAAAAGGACACATGTGAAGCCTCAAAGAAAGTGTAAAAGGATGTCAGGTCCCAAAAGAATCCCTGGAAGAATTTTAAAAGAAATAAAAAAACAAAACACCAGAAAATCTAAAGGCTTAATACCTGGAAAACAAATTCACTGAGAAAATTAAGTCCTTTAAAATTAGAATAAGCCAAAAGGAAATAGAGGCCCAAAAATGCATTGAAGGAAGCAACTACCTAAAGCCTATGACCAAATGGAGATATAGGCAGAAAAAATCCACTGTAAACAACAACTCTTTAAAGAGTAGCATTGGCTAAATAGAGAAAGAAACAAAATTCAAGGAAGAAAATAACTCCCTAAAAATCAGAATTGGGCAACTAGAACCTAATGAATCCAAAATACATCAAAAAACTATTAGATAAATCAAAAGAATGAAAAATAGAAGAAAATCTAAAATATCTCACTGTAAAAACAACTAACCTAGTAAACTGGTCCAGGAGAGATAATTTAAGAAACACTGAAATACCTGAAAGCCATAATCAAAAAAATGTATTACAAGAAATGATTTGGGGAAACTATCCTGATGTCCTTGAACAAGAGAGGAAAATGGAAATTAAAAGATCCACCAATCATCTTCTGAAAGAAATCCCAAAATAAAAAATCAGGACTTTTATAGCCAAATTCCAGAACTCTAAGGCTAATGAAAAAGTACTGCAAACAGCCAGAAGGAAATAATTCAAATATTATGGAGCCACCGTCTGGATTACACAGAACTTAGCAGCATCCTTAAATGACCAGAAGGCATGACATATGATATCCTAAAAGGCAGAGGATCTAGGACTACAACAAAGAATTTTATGCCCAGTAAAATTAAGCATAATTCTACAGGGGAAAAAAATTGACATTTAATTAGAGGACTTTCGTACTTTCCTGGCCATAAAAACAGAGCTGAAAAGAAAATTTGATGACCAAATTCAATATTCAAGATAAATATATAAAGGCAAAATGAAATTTTAAAGTGTTTCAATAAGAATTGAATACATTTTTACCTGGGAAGGCAATAATTGAGCTACCTAAGATATCTATGATATATCTATGATGACACTTAAGGTACTTAAAGTACTCAAGATACATAAAATACTTAAGATATTTAAGAACTTTATCACTATTAGGATAATGAGGAATACACAAAGAAAAAATGAGAGGAATTACCTACATAGAATGGGCTAATATCCAAAAAAAATCAAGGGATGGGAAAGAGGACCATGTGGGGAAAAGAGTAAAGGAGAGACTGAAGAGGGTAAATTATCTCTACTGAAGAGGCAATACAACGGTGGAAAACATAGAGGAGGAGTGGGACAGGAAGCAAAGCTTAAAGCTTACTCTCATCAGAATTAGCTGAAAGTCGGTGGGGGGGGGGGGGGGCAGCTGGGTAGCTCAGTGTATTGAAAGCCAGGCCTAGAGATGGGAGGTCCTAGGTTCAAATTTGGCCTCAGACACTTCATAGCTATGTGACCTTGGGCAAGTCATTTGACCCCCATTGCCTAGCCCTTACCACTCTTCTGCCTTGGAATCAAATCAAAGTATTGACTCTAAGACAGAAGGTCAGGGTTAAAAAAAAAAAAAAAAAAAGAATTAGCTCAAAGTGGCAATAACACCCATACTTGTTCAGCTTTAGAAACCTATCTTACCCTATAGGGAAGGAAGAAAGAAGGAAGAAAGAAAAGGGGGAATGATCAAAAAGGAGGACAAATTTGGGTAAGTAGTGTTCAGAAGAAAAACATCTATAAACAGAGAAAGGATGAAAGGAGAGAGGGAGAAGTGTAAACAAATAAAATAAGATGGAGGGAAATACAGAATAATTAGGATTTGCAATCATGATCTCAGACAAAAAATTAAGAATTGACCTATGCAGAAAAGATAAAGAAGGAAATTATATTTTGATAAAAGAAACCATAGACAAAAATAATATCATTACTAAACATATATGAACCAAATGGTGTAGCATCAAAATTCCTAAAGGAAAAGTTATACGAGTTATAGGAGAAAATAAATATTAAACCATAACAATGAGGAACCTTAATCTTTCCCTCTCAGAGGTAGATAAATCCAATCAAAAAATAAAGTTAATTTACTTTAATAATATAATAATATTTATTATATTATTTTATATGTTATATAAAATAATATAATATATAATTTTATATAATTA